>NC_053025.1:327382288-327631177 GCF_003073215.2 Triticum urartu
CTCTGATGATTTTTGCTGACGTTGAGAGCAAAAGTCGATTGAAAGTCATCAACAGGGAAGTGAACATGGTCGCTCCGGTGACACACAGTTACTTGAAGTGGTCACATACTGCCATTACATTCGACCAGTCTGACCATCCAGCGCACATAGACACCCTTGGGAGGCAAGCACTGGTGGTCGACCCGGTGGTCAAAGGCACTCGACTGACAAAGGTCCTGATGGACGGTGGCAGTGGCCTGAACATACTGTATGCAGAGACGTTGAAGGGAATGGGCATTCCGATGTCCAGACTCAGTGAAAGCCATATGAGTTTCCATGGGGTCATTCCAGGCAAGAAGGCTGCATCCCTTGGTCAGATTGTGCTCGACGTGGTTTTCGGTGATTCCAAAAATTACCGCAAAGAAAAGTTGACGTTTGAAGTTGTGGATTTCCAGAGTGCTTATCATGCAATTCTGGGCAGGCCAGCTTATGCATGATTTATGGCTCGACCATGTTACGTGTACCTCAAACTGAAGATGCCTGGTCCCAGAGGAGTGATCACTATCTCTGGTAATCGAAAGAACGCAGAAGAGTGCTTCCAGAAAGGCTCAAAGATCGCCGATGCCCAGATGGCCGTGGTAGAATTGTAAGAATACCAGAAAAATGCAGATCCGAGTGACTTGCTGCGAGCCAAGAAGCCAGCCACAGATTCAGCATTCCCGTCGTCTGGTGAAACAAAGTCGATTCGCATTCACCCGACAGATCCCAATGCTGCTCCGACTCACATTTCAACCACACTCGACTCCAAATAGGAAGAAGCGCTCATCCAGTTCCTCTGTGAGAACAGGGACATCTTTGCATGGAAGCCTTCTGACATGCCGGGTGTTCCCAGGGGACTGGCTGAGCATCATTTGCGAGTCGACCCGTAGGTAAAACCAGTCAAAGAGCATCTTCGACGGTCCGCCGTCCAGAAAAGAAAGGCAATCGATGAAGAGGTGGCTCGGCTTTTGGCAGCTGAGTTATTTGAGAGATTTACCACTCCGAGTGGTTAGCCAATGTTGTCATGGTCCCAAAGAAAGACGACTCACTTCGCATGTGCATTGATTTCAAGCATATCAATCGGGCCTGCCCGAAAGATCACTTTCCTCTCCCTCGCATCAATTAGATAGTCGACTCGACTGCAGGATGCGAGCGTTTGTCCTTTTTGGACGCCTACTCCGGGTACCACCAGATCCGTCTGTACGGACCCGATGAGATAAAGACAGCTTTTATCACCCCGTTTGGGTGCTTCTGTTATGTCACAATGCCATTCGGTTTGAAGAATGTCGGAGCCACATTCATGCGGATGATTCAGAAGTGCCTGCTCACTCAGATCAGTCGGAATGTGGAAGCATACATGGATGACATTGTGGTCAAGTCACGTAAAGGTTTCGACCTACTGACTGGCCTTGCTGAAACTTTTGCCAACCTCAGAAGGTATGATATCAAGCTCAATCCATCAAAGTGCACATTTGGAGTTCCAGGCGGAAAGTTACTCGGTTTCCTTGTTTCCGAACGAGGAATCGATGCTAAACTAGAGAAAGTAGGCGCTATACTCCGAATGAAACGCCCTGTGCGTGTGCATGATGTCCAAAAGCTTACTGGTTGCTTGGCCGCCCTAAGTCGATTCATTTCTCGCCTCGGTGAAAAGGCGCTACCTCTTTACCGACTGATGAAGAAATCAGATAAGTTCAAGTGGACCCCAGAAGCTGATGCAGCGTTTGCAGAGCTAAAAGCCCTACTTTCCACCCAGCCGGTGCTTGTTGCTCCAATCAGCAAAGAGCCTCTACTGCTTTATATAGCAGCCACTGGACAAGTCGTCAGTACAGTACTTACGGTCGAGCGGGAAGAAGAAGGTAAAGCTTATAAAGTTCAATGCCCAGTTTATTATATTTCTGAAGTCCTGACCCCGTCAAAGCAGAGATATCCTCATTATCAGAAGCTTGTCTATGGGATTTACATGACCACGAAGAAGGTTGCACACTATTTCTCGGATCACTCTGTTACAGTCGTCAGCGATGCTCCTTTGTCAGAGATTCTGCACAACAGAGATGCAACTGGTCGACTGGCAAAATGGGCGATTGAACTCCTTCCCTTGGATATCAAGTTTGAGGCAAAGAAAGCTATCAAGTCCCAAGCAATAGCAGATTTCCTCGCCGAGTGGATCGAACAGCAACTGCCGACTCAAGTTCATTCTGAGCACTGGACCATGTTCTTTGACGGATCCAAAATGCTGAATGGTTCTGGTGCTGGGGTAGTTCTGGTATCCCCTCGAGGAGACAGGCTCAGATATGTCCTCCAGATTCACTTTGATTCCTCCAACAATGAAGCAGAATATGAAGCACTCATGTATGGGTTGCGCATGGCCATCTCACTCGGCGTCTGTCGCCTCATGGTCTATGGCGACTCTGATTTGGTAGTTAATCAAGTGATGAAGGAGTGGGACGTCAGAAGCCCAGCCATGACTGGTTACTGCAACGCGGTCAGAAAGCTTGAGAAGAAGTTTGAGGGGTTAGAACTCCACCACATACCCCGACTGGAAAATAAAGCAGCCGATGACTTGGCAAAAATAGGTTCTAAGAGAGAAGCCATTCCCATCAATGTGTTTTTGGAGCATATTCACTCGCCGATAGTTCAGGAAGATCCTTTTACTGAAGAGCCCCCACAACCTAAGAGCGCCACAGATCCGACTGAAGTCGAGGTCCCAGCCGTGGTCGACCTGGTCATGGAGGTTCTGGCCATTACTCCTGACTGGACAGTGCCCTCCATTGCGTACATCCTCAGGAAAGAACTCCCAGAGGATGAAGAAGAGGCTCGACAGATCATCCATTGATCCAAGGCCTTTACTGTGATAAGAGGACAAATGTTCAGGGAAAGCGTGACTGGAGTCGGTCAGAAATGCATAACACCAGAAGAAGGTCGAACGATCCTCAATGACATCCACTCGGGGACCTGTGGTCATCATGCATCCTCTCGGGCCATTGTGGCTAAAGCATACCGAGCTAGATTCTATTGGCCACGAGCAAATGAAATGGCGAAAGATATAGTAGACAGATGTGAAGGCTGCTAGTTTTACTCCGACATGTCTCACAAGCCAGCGTCAGCCCTAAAGACCATCCCCCTCGTCTGGCCCTTTGCTGTTTGGGGATTGGATATGGTTGGACCGCTGAGAACCGGCAGGAGCGGCTTCACTCATGTGCTCGTTGCAGTCGACAAGTTTACCAAATCGATCGAAGCTAAACCTATCAAGAACCTTGATGCTAGCACCGCTGTCAGTTTTATCAGAGAATTGACATTCAGATATGGAGTCCCACACAACATCATCACGGACAACGGGTCGAACTTCGATTCTGATGAGTTCAAAGCTTTCTGCGCCTCTCAGGGCACTCGAGTCGACTATGCTTCAGTCGCTCACCCGCAGTCGAACAGACAAGTAGAAAGAGCCAATGGCCTAATTCTCAAAGGACTGAAACCCCGACTGATGCGTGATCTCAAACACGCAGCAGGCGCTTGGGATGATGAACTTCTGTCAGTTCTGTGGGGTTTAAGGACAACTCCTAATCGGTCGACCGGACGAACTCCTTTCTTCTTAGTCTATGGAGCCGAAGTTGTTCTGCCAAGTGACCTGCTCCACAATGCACCCCGAGTCGAGCTCTTCTCCGAAGAGGAAGAAGAGCAGGCCCGGCAAGATTCAGTCGATCTCTTAGAGGAGGAAAGAAAGATGGCCTTGATTCGGTCAACCATTTATCAGCAAGACTTGCGTCGATTCCACGCCAGAAATGTGAGGGGTCAAGCCTTTCAAGAAGGAGACCTGGTTCTTCGAGTGGATCAACAGAGACTACACAAGCTTGTCCCGACTTGGGAGGGCCCCTTCATCATCACCAAAGTTCTCCACAACGGAGCATACCATCTTTATAGTATTTTGCATCAGAAAGACGAGCCACGGTCTTGGAACGCAGAGCTGCTCCGCCCCTTTTATACTTAAGCACTCGTTTGAATAAAATGTAATAAGGAACACCTTTGTAATTTGTTTATCAAAGACAAGAGCTTATGGTCCTATCATTTGATTGTTGTGTTCTTATTTACTTCTGAAATCCCCTAGTGGGTGGGCTTAGTCGCGAATCCGTTTCGCCTAAGTTCGAAAGAAAATCCTACCGAGTGGAGAGCAATCCTCCCACTCGGGGGCTTAGCGGCAGTCCAGTACTCGCCTAAGTTCTCCCACTAGGAGGCTTAGCTGCAGTCCAGTACTCGCCTAAGTTCGAAACAAAATCATACCGAGTGGAGAGCAATCCTCCCACTCGGGGGCTTAGTTGCAGTCCAGTACTCGCCTAAGTTCTCTCACTAAGAGACTTAGCTGCAGTCCAGTACTCGCCTAAGTTTGAAAAAATCCTACCAAGTGGAGAGCAATCCTCCCACTAAGGGGCTTAGCTGCAGTCCAGTACTCGCCTAAGTTCTCTCACTAGGAGACTTAGCTGTAGTCCAGTACTCGCCTAAGTTTGAAAAAATCCTACCGAGTGGAGAGCAATCCTCCCAGTCGGGGGCTTAGCTGCAGTCTAGTACTCACCTAGTTCTCTCACTAAGAGACTTAGCTGCAGTCCGGTACTCGCCTAAGTTTGAAAAAATCCTACCGATTAGAGAGCAATCCTCCCACTCGGAGGCTTAGCTGCAGTCCAGTACTCGCCTAAGTTCTCTCACTAGGAGACTTAGCTGCAGTCCAGTACTCGCCTGAGTTTGAAAAAATCCTACCAAGTGGAGAGCAATCCTCCCACTCGGGGGCTTAGCTGCAGTCCAGTACTCGCCTAAGTTCTCTCACTAGGAGACTTAGCTGCAATCCAGTACTCTCCTAAGTTTGAAAAAATCCTACCGAGTGGAGAGCAATCCTCCCACTCAGGGGCTTAGCTGCAGTCCAGTACTCGCCGAAGTTCTCTCACTAAGAGACTTAGTTGCAGTCCAGTACTCGCCTAAGTTTGAAAAAATCCTACCGAATGGAGGGCAATCCTCCCACTCGGGGGCTTAGCTGCAGCCTAGTACTTGCTGAAGTTCTCTCACTAAGAGACTTAGCTGCAGTCCAGTACTCGCCTAAGTTTGAAAAAATCCTACCGAGTGGAGAGCAATCCTCCCACTCGGAGGCTTAGCTGCAGTCCAGTACTCGCCCAAGTTCTCCCACTAGGATACTTAGCTGCAGTCCAGTACTCGCCTAAGTTTGAAAAAATCTTACCAAGTGGAGGGTAGTCCTCCCACTCGGGGGTCTTAGCTGCAGTCCAGTACTTGCCTAAGTCCGAAACATACCACGACAAGGTGCAGGTCGACTGCAACCTTCTCCTTAGGAGCTACGGCACAAGTACAACATACGCTCCATCCCTATCCGCAACGGCGACGAGGTGCGGGTCGACTGCAACCTTCTCCTTCGGAGCTACGGCACAAGTACAACGTACGCTCCACCCCTATCCACAAGGACGACAAGGTGCAGGTCGACTGCAACCTTCTCCTTCGGAGCTACGGCACAAGTACAACGTACGCTCCATCCCTATCCGCAAGGACGACGAGGTGCAGGTCGACTGCAACTTTCTCCTTCGGAGCTATGGCACAAGTACAATGTCCGCTCCATCCCTATCCGCAAGGACGACGAAGCGTTCCGAGCAGTGAGAAAAGTCCATTCGAAGGCAAACGCAAGCACATTCGGAGATAAACCAAATTCAGATAAATCCTAAAAGTTCCAAGCAGCAAATCAAAAGTACTCGGGCACCAAGCCCGAAGGAGTTCAATGGTTACAACGATCACTCGGCATTCCGAGGAAAATTTAAAGCAGATTCAAGTTTCATAAGTTTGTTCACTCGGCCGGAGGAGGGCTGGCAGGCTCCACGAATGAGTCCAGATCGATCCCATCAGCGATCTGAGTGGCGGCAGCAATGAAAGTCTCCATGAAGGACTGGAAGTCATGCTTTTTGGTGTTAGCGACTTTGATCGCAGCCAGCTTGTCTTCACGAGCCTCCTTGCAATGGACTCATGACAAGGACAGCGCCACGTCAGCACCACACCGGGCAGAAGATTTCTTCCATTCTTGCACTCGGTCAGGGATCTCATTCAGTCGAGTCATCAGGGATTCCAGGTCATTTTGGAGCGTCGCCCTTGGCCAAAGCGATGAGTCGATTCGGGAGACTACCTCCTTCAGGCGTGCGAGGTAGCTTGTGGCGCTTGCGATACGGGACTCCAGTCGGAGCACGTTCATTGCAGTTTCGTCGCAGACTGGAGAAGCGATAGGGTACAGACCCGTCTCGACCCTTCCAGTTTCCTCGTCGAACTCTTGGCAGAATTCTGCAGCCAAAAATCAGTGAATCGACCGAGCAAGATCCGATCGCAAGCATCAACATAGTCGGTTTAGAAGAAATACCTTCCGGCGTGAGATAGAGCTTCTTGGCAAGAGTCCTCAGATAAGCTTTCGTGCCATTCCTCTTGCGGATCATAGACTCCGACTTTTCATTCTGGACGACCTTGTCCTTCTTCAGACTGGTCACTTCGCGGTTAGCTTCATTAAGACAAGATTTCAGTTTGTTCACCTCCCCTTCTAGCGTTTCGATTGAAGCAAGCTTCTGGTCTGCGAGAGCAGTTTTATCTTGGGCTGCTTTTTGTGCGGCGGCGAGGTCCGAGTCCTTCTTCTCCAGAGCCAACTTCATTTTCTCTGCAAAAGAAACAATCGAATCAAAGAAGAGATCAAAGAAATATATTGAAAGTCAGTCGACAGTCAGTTACCTTCCATACCAGCGGCTTCGCCTTGAGCTTTCTTCAGATTCTGCTGGGCCAATTCCAAGTCAAGGTTGAGTTGCCTATGCTTCTCCTCAAGTTCAGTAAACTTAGAAATAAGAGTACAAGACTTCTGCAGAAGGCAAAAGACGGATCAGTCGATAAGATCAAAGGTTTTTTACTTCCGAGTGAATAAAACCTAAAGAAGTTCGCTTAGACCCCAGCCGACTGCACACAGTCGACTGCGGTCTCAGGGGCTACACCCAGTGGGTGCACTTGGCATGCTCCCGCTGACTAAGACTCAACTCGTCCGGTCCGCCCGGACCAAGTCAAAAAAAAAGATGTTCAGACAACAGCTGACTGCCAGCAGTCGACTGCGGTCTCGAGGACTACACCCAGTGGGTGCACTTGGCGTGCCCCCACCGGTTCGGATCCTACTCGACCGGTCCGCCTGAGTCGAGTGTAAGGAGTGAAAAAATAAGGAAAGTAGAACTCAGACCCCAGTCGACTGCCAGCAGTCGACCACGGTCTCGGGGACTACACCCAGTGAGTGCACTTAGCGTGCCCCCACCGGTTCAGATCCCACTCGCCCAGACTGAGTGGAAGAGCGAAACTACCAAAAACAACAAAACACCCAGTGGGTGCTCTAATTCGACACAAACAACAGGAGATTGTGTAGAAGAAGATTTTTCGAGTAACATTTCCTCATAGAGCAAAAACAGTCAGAAAGTCTACTCACCTGGACATTGGCCCGAAGAGCAGCACTGGCGTCGTAGGCAGCCTGGCTGTTCTCATGCACCGTCTTCACCCGCTCCATCATCATGTCAGCCTGTCGAATGGCTTCCGCAGCCACTTCCGACTAGTTGTCCGGGACGGGATAGCTAGTGAAAAAGTGAGCAGACAACCCAGGTGCGGCGGCTTGGAGCTCCGTGGCGTGGAGTTGGACGACTGAAGGAATCACAGGCGCAGTCGGCGGTGTGGAGTGCTCACTCAACAAGGGTGCAGCGAAGGTCACAGAGGCCCTGCCCGCATCTTCAGGCTGACGGACGGGAGGTGTCGTAGTTGGTTCTTGCCGAGACATCCTACCAGCTGCTACCTTCTTGCTCTTCCTGGGCTTAAGAGCCACATCTTCATCGTCATCTGGAAGATCGATGATGTTGGGTGGAGCTACAAGGCAGATCATTCGACCCCAAGTGAACCACTAGAACGCAATCGACCAAAGAATCAAGAACAAAACCGCAAGAGTTTATACCTAGGTTGGAGGTTACCGCATCTTCCATCTCCTCGTCCCGGTACTAGAGAGAAGAGGTTCCTGGCGTAGTAGCACTGCAAAGACCCACATTCAATCGGTTACGTCCGGTTAATCGAGTAGACGAAAAGGACAAGTCAGATGATTACCCGGGGATAGTAGGGACGGTCACTTTGATCCTGGGCAAAGCTTTTGGCAGTTTGGAGGAGGTGGCTTTCGGTGCTTTTGGCGCTGGAGGCGGCACAACTTTGGACTGCTTTGGAGCCTTCTCAGTCGGCGTTGGGGAAGACGTCCTGGGACGCTTCGAAGACTGTCCAATCGGCGCGGCCACCAAGTCCGGAGCGCTCGCCGGGTCGTGAGCGTGTTTAGATCTCCTCTCCCTGCGAGGAGGCGAGTCAACTTCTTCGTCATCAGTCGATTCATCGCTCTCCTCGTCCTCCTCGGCATCCGAGTGCCCCTCGCTGCTCTCTCCCCTGCTCACTTCTTCCTCGACGTCTTGTTCCTGCACTCCGTTGGGCATTGAGTACATGTCGATGAGGGCCTGAAAGGACAACGATCAAAGGAAATTCGGTCGACCATAAGCAAGATGTCACATGATGAATCGGAAAGATGCTTGATAAAACAGAATTATACCTGCTCCGGCTGGTGCGAGTTGTCGAATGGAATCACCCTCCTAGACCCCCGAGGGTTGTCTTTGTTGCTGGTGATCCCCATCAACCACTTCTCCAAGGTATCCTTGCTGACATCCTCCAGGTGAATCCGAGTGGAATCCTCGAGCCTAGAGTACATCCACATCGGATGATCATGCGCCTGAAGCAGTTGGATGCGTCGACCAAGAAAGACCTCCAGCAGGTCCATTCCGGTCACCCCGTCGCGGACGAGTTGGACGACCCGCTCGACTAGCACCTTGACCTGCGCCTTCTCTTCTGGAACTACCTTCAGGGGGGGCAGGCTTCTCCACTCGAGCCAAGGAAAAGGGAGGAAGTCCAGTCGACTGACCCGGGGTCGGCTGATCCTTGCAGTAGAACCAAGTCGACTGTCAGCCCTGGACCGAGCCGGGAAGGATCATGGCTGGGAAGGTACTCTTGCTCCTGATCTGGATCCCCAAACCCCCGCACATCTGGATCACTTGTGTCCTCTCGTCACTCTGATTGGCCTTTTTGACCGACTAGGAGCGGCAGGTGAAGATGTGTTTGAAAAGACCCCAGTGCGGTCGACAACCCAAGAAATTTTCACACACCGACACGAAAGCAGCCAGATAGACGATGGTGTTTGGAGTGAAATGGTGAAGTTGAGGCACAAAGAAATTCAAAAAAACCCGGAAGAAAGGATGGGGAGGCAGTGAGAATCCGCGATCTACGTGGGTGGCGAGGAGAACACACTCACCCTCCCTTGGCTGCGGCTCGGTTTCGTTCCCCGGGAGCCGTGCCGACTTGTGGGGGATCAGTCCCCCCTCCACCAGGTCGTCGAGGTCGTCCTGGGTGATTGTCGAGAGGATCCAGTTGCCCTGGATCCAGCCCGGCGGTAGGCCGGATCTCGACGAGGATCCGCCCCGGCTGGTCCGCTTGCCCTTCGCCTTCGCGGTCGCCTTCTTCGCGCGCTCCAGCGCCACCGTCTTCTCTTTCCCCATGGCGACGGGTCGAGCTCGAGTGGGAGTCCGGCGACGAGGGCAGAAGCGAGCGTGGCGGAGAGATCGGGAGAAGAAGAAGAGAGAATGGGAGCGCACGGGGCAGAGGCCTGGTCCGGGGCCTTTTATAAGGTCATCCCCCGAGTGACTGACTGGTGGACCCAGACGATCTAAACAAATCCCGCAACAGTCGCGCGCGTAGTACGTGGCAAAAAAGGTGGCGCAGGGATCGAGGAGACTTGCCTAATCCATCCCGATAACCTCGGCTCCGTCCGTCTGGCGCACTTCCCAAAATATGAATCCCGCGAAATCCGCACAGAGTAGAGCAACCTGTCAGACTGAAGACAAACATCCTCTACATCATCATTGGGAATTCTATCGTGAAAATTCACTCGGAAAAACCAAGAATGGACCAAGGCGACTAAGAAAGGAGTCGACGTCGTCACCTCAACTCATTGTTCCAGAACAAGATATACTCATAGCACAAAGAATGGGTCGGAAGTGTTCCCAACTCCTTCCTCACTCAAACCCTGATCCATTCGGGGGATAATGATGAAGCTATGTACTTAGGGTAGAGTCATGGATCTGTCCAACATACCCTCCCCAAGGACATCTCTACAAAGAATCAGAAGCAGTCAAAGAGAAACCATCATCCACTCGACCGTGAGGATGTGCTGACTCGACCACCTTGAAGACACTCGACCACCAGAAGATGAGAAACCCTCCACTCTGCAATGGTCAGGACATAAACCATAGCTTTATGGGCATTTACAACACTTTGCTGCAGACGTTACCAGTAACGCCCCTCCTTTATGAGCATTGAACCTTGTGTAACAGAGGGGAGTTGGGGTCCTGGCGTACTCTATATAAGCCACCCCCTCCTCTGGGATAGGGGTTCACACTTTCTGTAATTCACATGCATATATTCAGTCGACCGCCTCCGGGCTCCGAGACGTAGGGTTGTTACTTCCTCCGAGAAGGGCCTGAACTCCTAAAACTCATGTGTACAACTCCTCCATAGCTAGGATCTTGCCTCTACATTCCTACCCCCCTATTCTACTGTCAGTCTTAGAACCACGACAGCGCCTCCGTCTCCTCTCTCGATTCCCCCCTCTCATTTTGGCCAAGAAGCCCTTGTCACCGGCGTTTGCTCCGGTGAAGCCGCGCCATCCCCTGTTTCTTTCCTCCTCTCCCCCTCACCTGACTAGCGGGGCCCGCTAGTCAGCCACTCAGTACGTGCGCGAAGTGGTATGAGTGGTGGCGCCCTAAGGCTTTACGCCTTCGATGTCACCCCCCCCCCAAGTCTGTTTCTATTTAATTCAAATTTCATATTTTTTCAGAGAGCTTCAAACAGCCAAAACTCTTTAACCATAAGTCCATATGAATTGATTCTTTTTGCATTGTGTTCTTTGTAAAGAAATCTAGCAGCTCACCAAAAATGGGATTTTTACCTGCTGTCTAGATTTTCTTATGAATTTCAGAAGGGTTCTTGATGTTTTCTTTTTGTGTTTATAATTATTTTCAGAGGGTGAGGCTTGTCTTGAGGATCACCAGGAGGCTTGTGAACCTCATCTGCACTAAGGCAAGCCACAGCAACATTTTCATGGTTCCATTACAATATTTGTGATTTTCCTACTTGAATTAATGATTTAATCCATGCATTTAGATAACTATTATGATATTTATATTCTGTAGATTCTTGGTTAAGTTAATATGCTTGATTTACAAAAAGTTTAAAGATAACTAAGTTGGTAGAGAAACTAAAATTAAAGTTTGCTATGGTAGAGTAATATAGTTATGGATATGAGTAATTATGTGGAGTTATTTTATCTTGAGAAAATGATAAACTTGCTAGAAAAGATTTTGGTTAAAGTAAGGTTTGATCCTAACCAGAGAAGTATCATGAGTTGTTGATGTTTTTGCTTGGTGTGGAGATAGTTGACTCGGTCATTTCAGTTGATATGTGATGCATATGTTAGTGGTCCATTTCATGGCATATTATGACACTGGTTATTTTCACTTTAAGTTGAACCTGATAATAACTCAACTTGAATATATCGTTGATCAGGTCATGGTGCCACTGAATCGAGTTTTTCCCAGTGCAACCACATTTGCCTTTATGGGCAGGCCTTTATTCGGTCTGTTGCCATGCCTCTGGCCGGTGCCTCCAACGAGGGAAGGTTATGGGCGTGCGGTACCCTGGCCCGGTAAGCAGACATAACCTTATGTGCCCATTGTTGAGATTTTTGGTACCGTGTCCCCGTGTGGGATAGTTTATGTGTTGGCCACGATGGTGGTCGTGTGTCTTTGGTTGACACGGGGCCACCCAGTAGTAGCCCAGAGGGGAGTGAGTCGGAGTGGCCGGGAGAGTGTCATGGCAATGGAGGGGTTTCGTCGGAACACCGTTGGTCCACCCGAATGGGAGTGTGAGGCCATGGGTTCCGTGGTGTGGGTAGAGTGCGCTACCTGTGCAGAGTGTATTAATCTATCGATAGCCGAGTCCACGGTTACGGACACGCTCGAAAGTAGGCCAAACCATGGGACAACATTTAATAAATCTGGCACACTAAGTTATGAACTCTGCACTGTTGATGATGGCAGGAAGGCCATCGGGATGGACAAGACCAAGTGATGGTCATGGTTGTGATCGCCGGAAGGATCATCGTTTTAGATCAAATATGGGTCGTGGTTGTGATCGCCGGAAGGATCATCGTTTTAGACCAAATTTGGGTCATGGTTGTGATCGCCGGAAAGATCACGAGATATTCATAATTAAGATTGTGTGGATGGTACGGTTGTGATCCAAGAAGTGATCACCGTTGGAAAAAAGGATTTTTCTCGCAAGAGCATGATCACAGCATGTTTGTTATATTGTTGCATTATTAATAATTGGTTAATTATCATGATATTGTTTGTCATTATGTTTATGTCTGTTGTGAGCTTGCAAGTACATTCAATGTATTGACCTGGCATGTCATGCCAGATTTCAGGAAAGCATTGTCAGAAAGGAGTGTTGTCCGAGTCTAGATCATGTCCACATCAGTGTCCCTGTGCTATGGAGTTCCGCTACGACGTTGTTCCACTGCCACGTAGTTGTTATGATCGAGGCCTTTATGTTCACTAAATAATGTACATATTGTTCAGTCGCACCGTGTGTGCCACTTGCCCTCGCTATCTGTTGTAATATAAACTTTGATCCACTAGCATCAATAAAGCGGTTATTTTCTGTACCAAGATGTTGTGTGTTGCCAGAAGACATGGTCTCTGGGCTGGCAATGCATGGTAAACCGGTTGCTCTGAGCTGGGGTGCCACAACGCTTGGTATCAGAGCCGTGCTGACTATAGGCCACGCTAGACTAAGACGTGTTAACTGGACGGTAGATAAGAGTTTAAGTTGAGTGCCGGTAGCTTTGGTAGCTGGTTGTTGCATTGCATACACTTGTTTTATTTTTATGCTAACCCACTAATGGTTGTGAGTGTAGATGGCTCCGGTGCCGTATCCGTGCCAGTTGCAGCTGATGCTGTTCACGTCGCCGCATCTCCTTCGTAACGTGTGGCGTCGGTTGTACCCCCTCGACGACGATCCAGTCTATTGTGTGTACCGGGAGCGTCTAGCTAACTCAGTATATGAGTATCACGCAGTGGTCACTCTGCGCACCAGTTCCGACTCCAGCACTTACACTCGTACCTCTCGGAGCGGTTATGCTTCTACCGCTTCCCAGGCTGTCCAGTTTGTTGCATTCGAGGTCCTTGTCGAGCTTCGTTACAACGAGGTCCGAATGCAGAGCCACCCAGGTTTCTACTACTATCCTTCTCTGCATGACAATGGTCGTGTCCGCTTCCCTATCATTGATCCAGAGTCAGATAGGGTTGCTAGTCATCTTGCTCGTTATATCACCGCTAGCTATCTTATGATCCACGAGCTGGATCGAGAGCTGACTCGTGCACGTACTGCTTTAGCCTCTGCTCTAGTCTCTACTAGATCTGCCACTACTCCATCCTCCCTGGGATTTACTCCTTATATCCCAGCCAGTTCTAGTTCCCCTGTTTCACCAGTTACTCCTCCGAGTAGCTCAGGCCGCAGCCATGAGCCCTCTCAGTACCCCTGCTGAGTGGGTTTCACTTCTCACTACTCCTGCAACCCCGATGCTTCACCCTACCCCTGCCCCTGAGGGAGAGCCCTCGAGGCAGTGTTGGAAATATGCCCTAGAGGCAATAATAAATTGATTATTATTATATTTCCTTGTTCATGATAATCGTTTATTATCCATGCTAGAATTGTATTGATAGGAAACTCAGATACATGTGTGGATACATAGACAACACCATGTCCCTAGTAAGCCTCTAGTTGACTAGCTCGTTGATCAATAGATGGTTACGGTTTCCTGACCATGGACATTGGATGTCGTTGATGACGGGATCACATCATTAGGAGAATGATGTGATGGACAAGACCCAATCCTAAGCCTAGCACATAGATCGTGTAGTTTGTTTGCTAAAGCTTTTCTAATGTCAAGTATCATTTCCTTAGACCATGAGATTGTGCAACTCCCGGATACCGTAGGAATACTTTGGGTGTGCCAAACGTCACAACGTAACTGGGTGGCTATAAAGGTGCACTACGGGTATCTCCGAAAGTGTCTGTTGGGTTGGCACGAATCGAGACTGGGATTTGTCACTCCGTGTAAACAGAAAGGTATCTCTGGGACCACTCGGTAGGACATCATCATAATGTGCACAATGTGACCAAGGAGTTGATCACGAGATGATGTGTTATGGAACGAGTAAAGAGACTTGCTAGTAACGAGATTGAACAAGGTATCGGGATACCGACGATCGAATCTCGGGCAAGTATCGTACCGCTAGACAAAGGGAATTGTATACGGGATTGATCGAATCCTCGACATCGTGGTTCATCCGATGAGATCATCGTGGAACATGTAGGAACCAACATGGGTATCCAGATCCCGCTGTTGGTTATTGACCGGAGAACGTCTCGGTCATGTCTGCATGGTTCCCGAACCCGTAGGGTCTAGACACTTAAGGTTCGATGACGCTAGGGTTATAAAGGAAGTTTGTATGTGGTTACCGAATGTTGTTCGGAGTCCCGGATGAGATCCCGGACGTCACGAGGAGTTCCGGAATGGTCCAGAGGTAAAGATTTATATATGGGAAGTCCTGTTTTGGTCACCGGAAAAGTTTTGGGTTTTATCGGTAACGTACCGGGACCACCAGGAGGGTCCCGGGGGTCCACCAAGTGGGGCCACCAGCCCCAGAAGGTTGCGTGCGCCAAGTGTGGGAGGGGACCAGCCCCAGGTGGGCTGGTGCGCCCCCCCCCCCACCAAGGCCCAAGGCGCAGGGAGAGTGGGAGGGGGCAAACCCTAGGTCCAGATGGGCCTTAAGGCCCACCCTAGGTGCGCCCCCCTCTCTTCCCCCTTTGCCGCACCCTAGATGGGTTTTGGGGGATGCCGCCCCCCTAGGGAGGGAACCCTAGATGGGGGCTCAGCCCCTCCCCTTCCCCTATATATACTTGAGGTTAGGGGGCTACAACACACACGATTTGATCTCTCCCTGGCGCAGCCCTACCCCTCTCCCTCCTCGTCCCTTGCGGTGCTTGGCGAAGCCCTGCTGGAGTACCATGCTCCTCCACCACCACCACGCCGTTGTGCTGCTGCTGGATGGAGTCTTCCTCAACCTCTCCCTCTCTCCTTGCTGGATCAAGGCATGGGAGACGTCACCGGGCTGTACGTGTGTTGAACGCGGAGGTGCCGTCCGTTCGGCACTAGGATCTCCGGTGATTTGGATCACGACGAGTACGACTCCTTCAACCCGTTCTCTTGAACGCTTCCGCATAGTGATCTACAAGGGTATGTAGATGCACTCTCCTTCCCCTCGTTTCTAGTTTCTCCATAGATAGATCTTGGTGACACGTAGGAAAATTTTGAATTTCTGCTACGTTCCCCAACAGTGGTATCAGAGCTAGGTTTATGCGTAGTTTCTATGCACGAGTAGAACACAAAGTAGTTGTGGGCATTGATTTTGTTCAATATGCTTACCGTTACTAGTCCAATCTTGATTCTGCGGCATTGTGGGATGAAGCGGCCCGGACCGACCTTACACGTACTCTTACGTGAGACTGGTTCCACCGACTGACATGCACTAGTTGCATAAGGTGGCTAGCGGGTGTCTGTCTCTCCCACTTTAGTCGGATCGGATTCGATGAAAAGGGTCCTTATGAAGGGTAAATAGCAATTGGCATATCACATTGTGGTTTTTGCGTAGGTAAGAAACGTTCTTGCAAGAAACCCATAGCAGCCACGTAAAACATGTAAACAACAATTAGAGGACGTCTAACTTGTTTTTGCAGGGTATGCTATGTGATGTGATATGGCCAAAAGGATGTGATGAATGATATATGTGATGTATGAGATTGATCATGTTCTTGTAATAGGAATCACGACTTGCATGTCGATGAGTATGACAACCGGTAGGAGCCATGGGAGTTGTCTTTATTTATTGTATGACCTGCGTGTCATTGAACAACGCCATGTAATTACTTTACTTTATTGCTAACCGGTAGCCATAGTAGTAGAAGTAATAGTTGGCGAGCAACTTCATGGAGACACGATGATGGAGATCATGATGATGGAGATCATGGTGTCATGCCGGTGACAAGATGATCATGGAGCCCCAAGATGGAGATCAAAGGAGCTATATGATATTGGCCATATCATGTCACTATTATTTGATTGCATGTGATGTTTATCATGTTTTTGCATCTTGTTTACTTAGAACGACGGTAGTAAATAAGATGATCCCTCATGATAATTTCAAGAAAGTGTTCCCCCTAACTGTGCACCATTGCGACAGTTCGTTGTTTCGAAGCACCACATGATGATCGGGTGTGATAGATTCTAACGTTCACATACAACGGGTGTAAGACAGATTTACACACGCGAAACACTTAGGTTGACTTGACGAGCCTAGCATGTACAGACATGGCCTCGGAACACAAGAGACCGAAAGGTCGAGCATGAGTCGTATGGTAGATACGATCAACATGAAGATGCTCACCGATGATGACTAGTCCGTCTCACGTGATGATCGGACACGGCCTAGTTGACTCGGATCATGTAATCACTTAGATGACTAGAGGGATGTCTATCTGAGTGGGAGTTCATAAGATGAACTTAATTATCCTGAACATGGTCAAAAGATCTTCGCAAATTATGTCGTAGCTCATGCTTCAGTTCTACTGTTTAGATATGTTCCTAGAGAAAATTTAGTTGAAAGTTGATAGTAGCAATTATGCGGACTAGGTCCGTAAACTGAGGATTGTCCTCATTGCTTCATAGAAGGCTTATGTCCTTAATGCACCGCTCAGTGTGCTGAACCTCGAACGTCGTCTGTGGATGTTGCGAACATCTGACGTACACATTTTGATAACTACATGAGTTAAACGGTTTAGAGTTGAGGCACCGAAGACGTTTTGAAACGTCGCGAAACATATGAGATGTTTCGAGGGATGAAATTGGGATTTCAGACTCGTGCCCACGTCAAGAGGTATAAGACCTCCGACGATTTTCTTAGCCTGCAAACTAAGGGAGAAAAGCTCAATTGTTGAGCTTGTGCTCAGATTGTCTGAGTACAACAATCATTTGATTCGAGTGGGAGTTGATCTTCCAGATGAGATAGTGATATTTCTCCGAAGTCATTGCCACCAAGCTGCTAGAGCTTTGTGATGAACTATAACATATCAGGGATAGATATGATGATCCTTGAAATATTCGTGATGTTTGACACCGCAAAAGTAGAAATCAAGAAGGAGCATCAATTGTTGATGGTTAGTGAAACCACTAGTTTCAAGAAGGGCAAGGGCAAGAAGGGATACTTCATGAAATGGCAATTCAGCTGCTGCTCTAATGAAGAAACCCAAAGTTGAACCCAAACCCGAGACTAAGTGCTTCTATAATAAGGGGAACAGCCACTGGAGCAGAATTACCCTGGATACTTGGTAGATGAGAAGGCTGGCAAGGTCGGTAGAAGTATATTGGATATACATTGTGTTAATGTGTACTTTACTAGTACTCCTAGTAGCACCAGGGTATTAGATACTGGTTTGGTTACTAAGTGTTAGTAACTCGAAATAAAAGCTACGGAATAAACGGAGACTAGCTAAAAGGTGAGATGACGATATGTGTTGGAAGTATTTCCAAGGTTGATCAAATATCGTACGCTCCCTCTACCATCAAGATTGGTGTTTGCGTTGAGCATAGACATGATTGGATTATGTCTATCGCAATACGGTTATTCATTTAAGGAGAATAATGGTTACTCTGTTTATTTGAATAATACCTTCAATGGTCTTGCACCTAAAATGAATGGTTTATTGAATCTCGATCGTAGTGATACACATGTTCATGCCAAGAGATATAAGATATTAATGCTAGTACCACCTACTTGTGGCACTGCCACGTAATTCATATCGGTATAAAACGCATGAAGAAGCTCCATGTTGATGGATCTTTGGGCTCACTCATTTTTTGAAAAGTTTGAGACATGCGAACCATGTCTATTGGTGTATATGCATGAAGAAACTCCATGCAAATGGACCATTTGGACTCACTTGATTTTGAATCACTTGAGACATGCAAATCATACCACATGGGCAAGATGACTGAAAGCCTCGTTTTCAGTAAAATGGAACTAGAAAGAAACTTGTTGGAAGTAATACATTTTGATGTGTGCAGTCCAATGAGTGCTGAGGCATGTAGTGGATATCATTATGTTCTTACTTCATAGATGATTTGAGTAGATGTTGAGTATATTTACTTGATGAATCATGAGTCTGAATTATTGAAAGGTTCAAGTAATTTCAGGGTGAAGTTGAAAGATCGTCGTGACAAGAGGATAAAAGATCTATGATATGATCATAGAGATGAATATCTGAATTACGAGTTTGGCACAGAATTAAGACATTGTGGAAATTGTTTCGCAACTAATACAGCCTGGAACACCATAGTGTGATGGTGTGTCCGAACATCATAACTGCACCCTATTGGATATGATGCATACCATGAATCTCTTATCGAATTACCATGATAGTTTATGGGTTAGGCATTAGAGACAACCACATTTACTTTAAATAAGGCACCACGTAATTCCAATGAGATGACACCGTATGAACTATGGTTTAGAGAAACCTAAGCTGTCATTTCTTAAAAGTTTGGGGCTGCGACGCTTATGTGAAAAGGTTTCAGGCTGATAAGCTCGAACCCAAAGCGGATAAATGCATGTTCATAGGACACCCAAAACAGTTGGGTATACCTCCTGTCTCAGATCCGAAAGCAATAAGGGATTGTTTCTAGAATCGGGTCCTTTCTCGAGGAAAAGTTTCTCTCGAAGGAATTGAGTGGGAGGATGGTGGAGACTTGATGAGGTTATTGAACCGTCACTTCAACTTGTGTATAGCAGGGCACAAAGAGTTGTTCCTGTGGCACCTACACCAATTGAAGTGGAAGCTTATGATATTGATCATGAGACTTCGGATCAAGTCACTCCCAAACCTCGTAGGATGACAAGGATGTGTACTACTTCAGAGTGGTACGTAATCCTGTCTTGGAAGTCATGTTGCTAGACAACAATGAACCTACGAGCTATGGAGAAGCGATGGTGGGCCCGGATTCCGATAAATGGCTCGAGGCCATAAAATCCGAGAGAGGATCCATGTATGAAAACAAAGTTTAGACTTTGGCAGGACGGCTCGATGGTCGTAAGGCTATTGAGTACAGATGGATTTTAAAAGGAAGATGGACAATGATGGTAAGTATCACCATTAAGAAAGCTCGACTTGTCGTTAAGTTTTTTCCGACGAGTTCAAGGAGTTGACTATGATGAGACTTTCTCACTCGTAGCGATGCTAAGAGTCTGTTGGAATTATATTACCGATTACTACATTATTTATGAAATCTTGCAGATAGGATGTCAAAACATTGTTTCCTCGACGATTTTCTTGAGGAAAGGTTGTATGTGATACAACCGGAAGGTTTTGTCAATCCTGAAAGATGCTAATAAGTATGCAAAGCTCCAGCAATCCTTCTAAGGACTGGAGTAAGCATCTCGGAGTTGGAATGTATGCTTTGATGAGATGATCAAAGATTTTGGGTGTATACAAAGTTTATGAGAAACTTGTATTTCCAAAGAAGTGAGTGGGAGCACTATAGAATTTCTGATGAGTATGTGTTGTTAACATGTTGTTGATCGGAAATGATGTAGAATTTTTAGAAATCATGCAGAGTTATTTGAAAAGTGTTTTTCAATGGAAAGCCAGGATTAAGCTACTTGAACGTTGAGCATCAAGATCTATAAGGATAGATCAAAACGCTTAATGGTACTTTCAAATGAGCACATACCTTGACATGATCTTGAAGGTGTTCAAGATGGGTCAGTCAAAGAAGGAGTTCTTGCTTGAGTTGTAAGGTATGAAGTTAAGACTTAAAGCTCGACCACGGCAGAAGAAAGAGAACGGACGAATGTCGTCCCCTATGCTTTTGTCATAGGCTCTATACGGTATGACATGCTGAGTACCGCA
Organism: Triticum urartu; assembly: GCF_003073215.2. Taxonomy (NCBI): domain Eukaryota; kingdom Viridiplantae; phylum Streptophyta; class Magnoliopsida; order Poales; family Poaceae; genus Triticum; species Triticum urartu. The sequence continues at coordinate 327,402,515 of NC_053025.1, forward strand.
CCTGATGTGTGCCTTGCCACATGTCTGGCAAGAGGGTACAAAGGTGATCCAGGAGTGGATCACCAGATAGCGGTCAAAATTGTCCTTGGAGTAATAAGGACATGTTTCTCGATTATGGAGGTGATAAAGAGTTCGGCGTAAAGGGTTACATCGATGCAAGATTTAACACCTATCCGAATGACTCTGAGTAGCAAACCGGATACGTATAGTGGAGCAGCCATTTGGAATAGCTCGAAGTGGAGCGTGGAAGCAGCATTTATAATATGACCTAGAGATTTGCGAAGTACATACGGATCTGAATGTTGCAGACCCGTTGACTAAAACCTCTCTCATAGGCAAAACATGATCAAACCCAGAACTCATTGAGTCTTAATCACATGATGATGTGAACTAGTTTAGTGACACTAGTAAACTCTTTGGATGTTGGTCACATGGCGATGTGACCTGTGAGTGTTAATCACATGGCGATGTGAACTAGATTATTGACTCTAGTGCAAGTGGGAGACTATTGGAAATATGCCCTAGAGGCAATAATAAATTGATTATTATTATATTTACTTGTTCATGATAATCGTTTATTATCCATGCTAGAATTGTATTGATAGGAAACTCAGATACATGTGTGGATACATAGACAACACCATGTCCCTAGTAAGCCTCTAGTTGACTAGCTCGTTGATCAATAGATGGTTACGGTTTCCTGACCATGGACATTGGATGTCGTTGATGACGGGATCACATCATTAGGAGAATGATGTGATGGACAAGACCCAATCCTAAGCCTAGCACATAGATCGTGTAGTTCGTTTGCTAAAGCTTTTCTAATGTCAAGTATCATTTCCTTAGACCATGAGATTGTGCAACTCCCGGATACCGTAGGAATACTTTTGGTGTGCCAAACGTCACAACGTAACTGGGTGGCTATAAAGTTGCACTACGGGTATCTCCGAAAGTGTCTGTTGGGTTGGCACGAATCGAGACTGGGATTTGTCACTCCGTGTAAACAGAAAGGTATCTCTGGGCCCACTCGGTAGGACATCATCATAATGTGCACAATGTGACCAAGGAGTTGATCACGGGATGATGTGTTACGGAACGAGTAAAGAGACTTGCTAGTAACGAGAATAAACAAGGTATCGGGATACCGACGATCGAATCTCGGGCAAGTATCGTACCGCTAGACAAAGGGAATTGTATACGGGATTGATCGAATCCTCGACATCGTGGTTCATCCGATGAGATCATCGTGGAAAATGTAGGAACCAACATGGGTATCCAGATCCTGTTGTTGGTTATTGACCGGAGAACGTCTCGGTCATGTCTGCATGGTTCCCGAACCCATAGGGTCTACACACTTAAGGTTCGATGACGCTAGGCTTATAAAGGAAGTTTGTATGTGGTTACCGAATGTTGTTCGGAGTCCCGGATGAGATCCCGGACGTCACGAGGAGTTCCGGAATGGTCCGGAGGTAAAGATTTATATATGGGAAGTCCTGTTTTGGTCACCGGAAAAGTTTCGGGTTTTATCGGTAACGTACTGGGACCACCGGGAGGGTCCCGGGGGTCCACCAAGTGGGGCCACCAGCCCCAGAAGGTTGCATGGGCCAAGTGTGGGAGGGGACCAGCCCCAAGTGGGCTGGTGCGCCCCCCCCCCACCAAGGCCCAAGGCGCAGGGAGAGTGGGAGGGGGCAAACCCTAGGTCCAGATGGGCCTTAAGGCCCACCCTAGGTGCGCCCCCCCTCTCTTCCCCCTTGGCCGCACCCTAGATGGGTTTTGGGGGCTGCCGCCGCCCCTAGGGAGGGAACCCTAGATGGGGGCTCAGCCCCTCCCCTTCCCCTATATATACTTGAGGTTAGGGGGCTACAACACACACGATTTGATCTCTCCCTGGCGCAGCCCTACCCCTCTCCCTCCTCGTCCCTTGCGGTGCTTGGCGAAGCCCTGCTGGAGTACCACACTCCTCCACCACCACCACGCCGTTGTGCTGCTGCTGGATGGAGTCTTCCTCAACCTCTCTGTAGGATCGAAAGTATGTCTAGAGGGGGGTGATTAGACTACTTGACCAAATAAAAACTTAACCTTTTCCCAATTTTAGTTCTTGGCAGATTTTAGCTACTTTAGGACAAGTCAAGCAATCATCACACAATTCAAGCAAACATGCAAAGAGTATATTGGCAGCGGAAAGTAAAGCATGCAACTTGCAAGAATGTAAAGGGAAGGGTTTGGAGAATTCAAACGCAATTGGAGACACGGATGGTTTTCCCGTGGTTCGGATAGGTGGTGCTATCCTACATCCACGTTGATGGAGACTTCAACCCACAAAGGGTAACGGTTGCGCGAGTCCATACAGGGCTCCACCCACGAAGGGTAACGGTTGCGCGAGTCCACACAGGGCTCCACCCACGAAGGGTCCATGAAGAAGCAACCACCCACAAAGGGTCCACGAAGAAGCAACCTTGTCTATCCCACCATGGCCATCGCCCACACAGGACTTGCCTCACTAGCGGTAGATCTTCACGAAGTAGGCGATCTCCTTGTCCTTACAAACTCCTTGGTTCAACTCCACAATCTTGTCGGAGGCTCCCAAGTGACACCTAGCCAATCTAGGAGACACCACTCTCCAAGAAGTAACAAATGGTGTGTAGGTAATGAACTCCTTGCTCTTGTGCTTCAAATGATAGTCTCCCCAACACTCAACTCTCTCTCATAGGATTTGGATTTTGTGGAAAGAAGATTTGAGTGGAAAGCAACTTGGAGAGGCTAGAGATCAAGATTCATATGGTAGGAATGGAATATCTTGGTCTCAACACATGAGTAGGTGGTTCTCTCTCAGAACATATGAGTTGGAATGGTGTATGTGTTCTGATGGATCTCTCTTCGAATGAAGAGGAGGTGGAGGGGTATATATAGCCTCCACACAAAATCCAACCGTTACACACAGTTTTCCAATCTCGGTGGGACCGAATAAACAAACTCGGTCGGACCGAAAATGTAAACCTAGTGACCGTTAGAGATTTTCGGTGGGACTGACATGCAACTCGGTAGGACCGATATGGTTAGGGTTTGGGCATAACATAATCTCGGTGAGACCGATTACACAAACTCGGTGAGACTGAATTTGGTAATTAGCTAACCAGGGAGTTGGTCAGGCAAACTCGGTGGGACCGATTTGCTCTTTCGGTGAGACCGAAAAGTTACAAAGGGGAAACACTGAGTTTACATTGCAATCCCGGTGGGACCGATTCGCTCTTTCGGTGAGACCGAAAAGTTACGGAAGGGAAACAGAGAGTTTGCAATCCCATCTCGGTGAGATCGAGATCCCTATCGGTAGAACCGAATTGCTAGGGTTTGGCAGTGGCTTATGACAAGTGAAACTCGATGGCGCCAGATAGGAAGAATCGGTAGGACCGAGTTTGGCTTAGGGTTTAGGTCATATGTGGATATGGGAAAGTAGTTGAGGGTTTTGGAGCATATCACTAAGCACATGAAGCAAGAGGCTCATTAAGCAACACCTCATCCCTCCTTGATAGTATTGGCTTTTCCTAAAGACTCAATGTGATCTTGGATCACTAAAATATAAAATGAAGAGTCTTGAGCTTTTGAGCTTGAGCCAATCCTTTGTCCTTAGCATTTTGAGGGTTCCACTTTCACATCCATGCCATGCCAATCATTGAGCTTTCCTGAAATAATCATCTTGGAATAGCATTAGCTCAATGAGCTATATGTTGTTATGAATTACCAAAACCACCTAGGGATAGTTGCACTTTCACTCTCCCTCTCTCCTTGCTAGATCAAGGCATGGGAGACGTCACCGGGCTGTACGTGTGTTGAACGTGGAGGTGCCGTCCGTTCGGCACTAGGATCTCCGATGATTTGGATCACGACGAGTACGACTCCTTCAACCTGTTCTCTTGAACGCTTCCGCATAGCGATCTACAAGGGTATGTAGATGCACTCTAGATAGATCTTGGTGACACGTAGGAAAATTTTGAATTTCTGCTACGTTCCCTAACAGGCAGCGTCGCCGTGTTATCTTTAACCCAGAGGTCTCAGTTAACCTCGTCAGTTCAGGATCCGAGTCCGCTTCAGGAGAGGTCCCCGCCGCACCAGCCGAGCAGTAGAGTTTCTGAGTATTCGCAGTCGTCGGGATGGTGTACGAGTGTAGTCGTACGAGTCATGAGGTTTCGTTTCATGTATGAGAGTATTTGAACCTGGCATGTTATGTATTTTCATGTATGAGTCTATGTATAATTATGTTGGGACTCTATTTTATTCACCGTATTTTTCCGTCATTTCGGTTTTCCTCGGGCTTTTGTTGCCGGCTTTTCCCCATTTTATTTTGAATGCTTCTCATCTCGGTTGCGTTGTCTTGGGAAAAATCACAATAGGATGCCGCGGAGAGGCAGCAGTAGCAACGTTCGCGAGGGTACTCATGTTCGTCATTCCGCATGACAGGAAGGACGCTCTCCTGAGCTGTACGTTCCACCGCCGCCTCCACCGCCAAATCCGCCCTCCACCGAGCAAATTCTGCGAATGTTTGAGGAAAGACGAAGTAATGATCTGATTGAAATTTTAAGAAGTGTGCAAGCTATGGTTGGGCAGAATGGGAATCAGAACGGTCATCACTCCAAGCTATCAGATTTTCAAAGGACCAAGCCTCCCAGTTTTAGTCAGGTTATTGACCCCTTGGAAGCAGACGATTGGCTGCGAACTATTGAGAGGAAACTTGAGATTGCTTGTACTGAGGAAGGTGATAAAGTTCCATTTGCAACTCATTATCTTGAAGGCGTTGCTGCCATATAGTGGGAAAATACAAAAGCCATGTGGCCTGCTGATGAAGAAATTACCTGGTCAAAATTCAAGGATCGGTTCCGGAAGTATCACATCCCTACTAGAATTATGAAGACTAAGCAGCAAGAATTTCGCGCGCTCCACCAAGGGAATCAGTCTGTGGGTGAATATTTGCAAAAATTCAATCATCTGTCACGTTACTCCCTTCATGATGTGGCCACTGAAGAAAGAAAGATTGACAGATTTCTTGGTGGATTAAACCCGCAACTCCGGTGTACTCTCAGTATGTTTGATTTTCTAGATTTCCAAACTCGGGTGAACAAGGCTTTCATTGCTGAAAGGGAGCACAGGCTTGTATCGGATAATAAGCCTGCTAGCAATGATCACAAGCACAAGTTTGAGCCAAAGAAGGATGGGCAGCCCGTGCAAAAGGCTCGTACCTGGCAGCAGACTCAAGTGGAATACAAGCCCAATTGGCAACAGAATGTTAACAAGACCACCACTCAAGTCAAGAATGTCGTGACCAACCCAGTGCACGAGGAGCAACAGCGCAACAATTCTTGATTCAGTTATGGGCAAACCGGACATTATGTCAGACAGTGTCCCAAGAACAGCAAGGCAAATGCTCTATTCAGGCCACAAGTCAACTTTACGGAATCATGTCCGAACCAGCAAAACATCACTGGGCATGTTCATCACCTCTCCGTAGATGAAGCCCAAGAAAACCCCGAAGTCGTCATTGGTATGTTTCATGTTAATAGCATACCTGCAGTTATTTTATTTGGCTCTGGGGCTTCCCACTCTTTTATCTCTTGGAGTTTTGCTGCCCAAAACAAATTTCCTTATTCGCTTTTGGGCAAGAATATGCTGGTACAAACCCCGGGATCCTTAATCAAGAGCAATCTGGTCTGCCGTAATCTGGAAATCAATATCAACGGAGTCTGATTTTCAACTTATTTGGTAATCATTGAGTCAGTAAACTGGATGTTATCTTGGGTATGAATTGGCTGACTCAATATCAAGTATGCATAAATTGCGCGACCCGAGAAGTCACTTTGACCAGTCAGCAGGGGCAGACTACCAAATTCTATGCTCGCAGAAGCATACCCAAGAAAGAAATGGTCTTCACCGCTGTGGCTGAATTGGAATTAATTCCTGTGGTCAGTGAATTTCCTGATGTATTCCCAGAAGAGCTGCTAGGCATGCCCCCAGATCGAGAGCTTGAGTTCGCAATAGATCTTGTGCCCAGAACTGCACCGTTATACAAGAAGTATTACCGAATGCCCTCATCAGAATTAGTGGAGCTAAAGAAACAGCTTGATGAAATGCTCCAGAAAGGATATATCCATCCTAGCTCTTCACCATGGGGATCACCTGCTATCTTCATGGACAAAAAGGATGGCAGCCTCCGCATGTGTGTGGATTACGGACAGCTGAATGATGTCACCATAAAAAACAAATATATGTTGCCAAGGATTGATGACTTGTTTGATCAAATCAGTGGGGCCAAGGTATTCTCCAAGGTTGATTTACGGACAGGATATCATCAGCTCAAGATTAAAAAGGAAGATATTTCTAAGACCGCATTTACCACTCGATACGGTCTTTATGAATATACAGTTATGTCCTTTGGGCTCACCAACGCCCCTGCCTTCTTCATGCATATGATGAACAAAGTGTTCATGGACTTCCTCGATAAGTTCGTGGTGGTCTTCATCGATGACATACTTATTTACTCAAGAAGTGAAGAAGATCACAAAGAACACCTCCGAGCAGTGTTACAACGACTCCGCGACCATCAGCTATACACCAAATTCAGTAAATGCGAATTTTGGCTCAAGCAGGTTGGATTCCGTGGACACGTGCCATCCGCCAAAGGTATAGCTATGGACCCGAGCAAAGTAAAGGATGTGCTCAATTGGTTGCCACCTACAACCGTATCACAGATTCGGCGTTTTCTTGGATTAGCCGGGTACTACCTTCGTTTCGTTGAAGGGTTTTCCAAGATTGCTAAACCATGACGGAGCTGCTCAAAAAGGATAAGAAGTTTGAATGGACTGAGGACTGTGAGAAAAGTTTCAATGAGCTAAAGGTCCTCTTGACGACTGCACCTGTGCTGACTCTTCCTGATATCTACCGCAGTTTCGATGTATACTATGATGCCTCCAGACAAGGACTTGGATGCGTACTTATGCAAAACAGCAAGGTAGTGGCCTATGCATCATGGCAGTTATGACCCCACGAGGGAAATTATCCTACTCATGATCTAGAATTGGCCACGGTGATTCATGATCTAAAAATTTGGAGACACTATCTCATCGGGAAGAGGTGCCAAATTTTTACCAATCACAAAAGTCTCAAGTATATATTTACTCAGCCAGATTTAAATCTCCGTCAACGAAGATGGCTTGAGTTAGTCAAGGATTATGACCTTGGAATCAATTACCACCCGGGTAAGGCCAACGTGGTTGCCGATGCACTCAGTCGAAAGCCTGTCAGCCTGAATGTCATATTGAAATCCTTGCCTCTGGAACTTCAAGAGGAGATTGCTCAGTTCAACCTGGTCATAGTTGATGCTGGCCTTGCTAATATTTTGGAAGTAGCCCCCACACTTGAGGAAGAGATCTGCAAGGCCTAGATAGCTTACACCGTCCTGCCGAAGCGTGCCAAGAACATGGTGGCAGGACAGTCTTCAGACTTCAATTTGGTACCCTCCGTTTCCATGGAAGGCTTTGTGTACCCAATCAAACGGAGTTAAAGCAGAAAATCCTGTCAGAAGCACATGAATCTTCGTATTCTATTCACCCTGGAGGTACAAAAATGTATGAAGACCTTCGACAAATATTCTAGTGGGATGGAATGAAGAAAGACATTGCCTATTTTGTGGCTTGTTGCGACATATGCAACAAGGTAAAGGCGGAGCATCAGAAGCCAGCCGGACTTCTCCAACCATTGCCAGTTTCACAATGGAAATGGGATGATATCTGCATGGATTTCATCACAGGACTACCCTAGACTCAGGGAGGCAATGATGCACTCTGGGTCATAGTGGACACCTTAACCAAGGTTGCTCACTTTATTCCAATCAGAACCACATATCGAGCAGATCAACTTGCTCAGCTGTATGTATCCAGAATAGTCAGTCTGCATGGAGTGCCCCGAACTATCACGTATGACCGAGGTTCACTTTTTACCTCTGCTTTTTGGTCACGTCTCCATCAAGCCTTGGGGACAGCCCTGAAATACAGTACCGCTTATCATCCTCAGACTGATGGACAGATAGAGCGAGTAAATCAAATACTCGAAGATATGTTGCGAGCCTGTGCTTTGGCCCAAGGACCAAAATGGGAAGACTGTCTGTTGTATGCAGAGTTCTCTTACAACAACAGCTTCCAAACCAGTCTAAAAATGTCACCATATGAGGCTTTGTATGGCCGTAAGTGCCATACCCCATTAAATTGGTCTCAAACTGGAGATAGACGTATCTTCAGAACAGATCTCATGATGGAAGCTGAGAAACAAGTTAAGGAAATCAGAGACAGATTGCATTTGGACAAATCCCGACAGAAGAGTTATTATGATGCAAAGCACCGTCATATCAGCTTTGAACCCGGAGAACACGTATACCACCGAGTCACTCCTATGAAGGGAATCAAGAGATTCAGACTCGTGGAAAGTTGGCACCTAGATTTATTGGTCCATTTCCAGTTATGTCACGAGTGGGTACTGTTGCATATCAGTTGGAACTACCCCCTGAATTGTCGGACGTGCACAGCGTGTTTCATGTTTCACAGTTGAGGCGATGCATATCGCCGCCTGAGAAAAAGACTGCTATGACTGAGATAGAGTTGGCAAAGGACTTAACATATGAAGAGAGACTGGTTAAAATTTTGGATCAGATGGAAAGGGACACTCGTAGCAAAGTAAGAAATTTCTACAAGGTTCAGTGGGAGCATCACACAGAGTCAGAATCAACATGGGAACGGGAGGAATTTCTTAAGGCTCATTATCCAGAATGGTTTTCCCAAGAAACCGAATCTCGAGGACGAGATTCATTCTAAGTGGGGGAGGTTTGTGACAGCCTGGTTTTGCCCTCTTTTCTTTGCCTGGCTTTTAGTTGGTTTGAATTTGAAATTTTGAGTTTTGAATCTTTTCAGATGGACTTAAACACTTGGGTACCCCTTGGCTTTCACCCAAGTGTCCCATTTCCCTCTCTAACCCTCATTCCCACTCTGGTTCATCTCAAAATCATTATTGGAATATTTTTCTTAAATGAAAAATATTCATTTTCCTCTCTTAAACCCCAGTCAGCTCAATGTGCTCCAAAGCAACCCTAGTTTTTCTTGCCCACAAAAATATGAAAAAATTCACAAATATCTTTGAACCCTAGGGCACCTTATTGAGCAAAAATATTTCATCACTTTTTGGAATATTTTTGCTACAGAAAATATTTTCTGTTCTCGACAGAAATGGTGGTTTCTACAGCAACTACCCTTTTACTTGCTCCAATATGGCTGATTTTTCTTGTCAGTCATCACCTTAGGAGATGATTGCTAACCTCCAAAGCCTAGCTCCCAACTCCCAGCCGTTTGACCTCAGTAACCTCTCAAAGTTACTAATCAGAAACTTACTAGGCTTGTGAAATCTTTTCTACTGCGTCTGGATCCAAACCAAATCGTGGTAATCTTCAAAACTACCACGAACAACAAGCCAGACATGAGTTTTGGACTTAGGTCGGCCTGAGGGCAAAGCTCACGCGGTGACCACATGTGTACATGATGCCAATCTGCGTTTCGACATGCTCTCAGTGCCGCCGAGCGCTCTGTTTCGTGCGTGCTCGCTTCCCCGCCTGCCTAAGCGTGCCAAACCTTACCACAATCTTTGTGCTAGCTCCGTTAACTCTCCCCTGGCACTCGTCGACGCCGGAGCTCGCCGCAGCAAGCACGGGCGTGGTCCGGCCAACACAACAGTGCGCTCTGCACTGTGCTCATCGCCTTCCTCTCGATCCTGTGCTTGTCCCCGATCGCCCACAGTCCTGCTTGAGCTGTGTCGCGTTCTCCCTCTCTCTCTGACGCCGCTCGTCGCCGGGCGCCGTGTCCAGGTGTCACCGGCGGAGCCCGATCGCCCCCCCCCCCCCTCGATGCTCGCCCATAGATGGAGCCCTCCCCAGCCTCCTCGAGAACCATCCTCCACTCCCACACACTCCACAACCTCGTAGAGAACCGTATCCCGGCCGGTGTGACGCCGTGAGACCGTTGCGCTAGGTGTCTTCCAGTTATTCACTGCTTGTTGCCGTGTCATTCGCTTGTGTGTTGCATCTTGTCATGTCATCATGTGCATTGCATCATCATGTTTTCAAAACTTGCTTTCGTCCGGGTCTCCCAGTCCTTCCCGTTGTCCGTTCTGGGCCCAGACACACTTGCACGCGCCCGCAGCATGTCCAAATTATTATTTTATAAGTGGCTGAAAATGTTCTCGGAATGGGATGAGAGTTGGCGTGCGGTCTTTGTTATAGTGTAGGTAGACCGCCTACCAAGTTTCGTCGCATTCGGAGTCCGTTTGATGCCCCAATGGATAATTATAGCGACAATATAGTCGGTCAAATCGTCAGACGTTTTCGGTCTCCAAAAACTGTTGTCGGGCTTTCCCTCTCTTTTCTCCCTAGACCGTCTACATAGTCCACTACCTACCACCAGGCCCAACCTAACCTCTCTCGTCAACCTGCGGCCCTCCTCACGCGCGCGTCTGAAAGCTGTCCCGGACCCGACCCGGACAGTCGTCACCGTTGGGTTCGGATCATCCCCAAACATCTATAAACCATCTTCGTTTTGTTAATTGGGCTCCTTAACCAATTTATTCTAAACCGCCCGATTACGATCGGACGGACCGAATACCCCTTAACCTAATCCAACAACATATATAAAGAAAGCAACCCTAAATTTTAGGGGAGCTGTCCCATCCTCCTCCTCACCGCCGCCATTCCAAATCCTCTCGGGATCCCACCTGCCCAAATCCTCCGCCACCTTCCCACCATTGCTCTCCGTGCCCAACCAACCACGCCGCATCTCTGATCCAAAAAAAATTCCTCTCGGCCTCCCCACCTCGAGCTCCTACCAGGTCACCATGCCGCCTTCACGAGCCTTCCCCTCGATCCACCATCCACCTCGAGCAACGGTAGGTGCCTCCGCCCGCGTGCCACTGGAGCCCCGAGCCGCCACCGCGTCGTCCTTCGTCCTCGCAGCCGTCTTGGCCTATGACCACAGGAGCCCTCCCGAGCGGGAACGCTCACGCCCGAGGCCCCAGCTGGCCCAAGCTCCTTCGTCCGCAGCACCGGAGCTCCCTCCGCCGTCGAGCAACACTAGCAATTGAGCCCCGCGCCGCCCTTCCTCCCTTCCCCTCGCTCGTCTCTCTCCCTCACTTCGCGATCTCTCTCTCTTCAGGATGAACAGGAAGCCTCCATGGATGCCAAGCCGCCAAGCCTCCCGAGCTCCTCGACCACAGCCTCGCGCGCCCGAACCCTGCGCCTGTCCTCGCGACCAGCCGCGTTGCCGGAGACCACCGTCAGCAGGTCCCTCTGCCGTGCCCTTCCTTCTCCTTCCTCCCTCCATCCCCTTCTATGGTTCCTCAAGCTCTCTCTGTGCCGCTCTCACAGGAACCCCGCCATGGATGCAGACTTCAAGCCGCCACCGCTGCTGTCGGAGACGCCATGACCGCGCCGGAGTTTTGCCTCGTTCCCCGGCCATCCTCGCCGGCCTCCGGTTTCGGCTCGCCGTGCTGGGATTTCCCAGTCGTCGCCTGCTTCATCGTCATCATGCCAAGGCCGATGCCCCTCTGCTCGGCTGACCTCGTCGCTGCCTCCCCACGCCTACCGACCATCGGATCCGCGCCACTCCACCGCCTCGTCTCCACCCCCCTGTCATGCCATCAATCACCGGAGCCCCGTCCAGCTATGCCACTGCCTGTCTGCGACCTCCTCTACTTCCAATCGAGAGAACGACAAGTCCTAGCCCCTCGCTTTGCCTCTAGATTGGACCGATCGAGCCGCTGCCCTGCTTCCGGCCCAGCCAAAGCCACTTTAGCCGGCCTACCTCTATGTCGAACAGGCCAAGGCCCACTGGGTGAGGCCACACCCCAATGCCCCACCTTTTGTTTTTTTCTCTTGTTGGGCTTGTCTCAGTTTCGGCCCATATAGTGTTTTTTTCTTGTCTGCGATTTAGTTTTATCCAGAGATTTTTTGTTTGGAGAAAAGTCCCTAAACTTCATGCATTCAATAACTCTTGAACTATGCATCATATGTGAAAAAAACTCCAAATATGTAACTTGCTTAGAATTTTATCTAGTTTCATAATATCCAACTTTCATGCACGTTTACAATGTTTAAAATGTTGTTTGTTTTAATTTGCTTAAATGCCATGTTAAAATGCTTTATTTCATAACTAAATAACCGTAGCTCCAAATTTAATAAACTTTATATGTAAATGGGGTAGAAAAATGCCTAGTGTAACATGGTGACTTTACTTTGCATGGTTAACAACTCTAAAATATGGCTTAGGGCAGAACAGTACCAAATCCATAACATGCACATGAGGATTTTCCAGAATTGTTGTTTGTTATTTCCGGCCTCATTTATACTTGCCTAGATAGGTAGTTTTCATATGCTTCACCTCTTGCCATGCTAACCAACATTTAATATTGTTGAGTACCTAAACGAGAGAGAACTAAATAAGTCAAGTGGTGTTTTCTTCAATATGCAACTTCATTGCATATTGAGCTCCACTTAATTTGTAGTGTTGTTTGTTACACTTTGCCATGCCATGCTTCATTAAACCGGACATGCATCATACTTGGTTGTGCATCATGCCATGATTATGTGATGGTTGTTTACCAGGTTGTTTGCTTCTTTCCAGTAATGCTTCTTCGGGTTAGTTCCGATAACGTCACGTTTGTGAGGATCCGTTCGACTACATCTGTTTGTCTTCTTCCTAGACTCGTTCTTCTTCTTTGCGGGATCTCAGGCAAGATGACCATACCCTCGAAATCACGTCTATCTTTGCTTGCTAGTTGATCGCTCTGTTGCTATGCCGCGATACCTACCACTTGCTTTATCATGCCTCCCATATTGCCATGTCAAGCCTCTAACCGACCTTTCCTAGCAAACTGTTGTTTGGCTATGTTACCGCTTTGCTCAGCCCCTCTGATAGAGTTGCTAGTTGTAGGTGAAGATGAAGTTTGTTCTATGTTGGAACATGATTATGTTGGGATATCGCAATATCTCTTATTTTAATTAATGCATATATATACTTGGTAAAGGGTCGAAGGCTCGGCCGTATGCCTGGTGTTTTGTTCCACTCTTGCCGCCCTAGTTTCCGTCATACCGGTGTTATGTTCCTTGATTTTTTGTTCCTTACGCGGTTGGGTGTTATGGGGACCCCTTGATAGTTCGCTTTGAATAAAACTCCTCCAACAAGGCCCAACCTTGGTTTTAACATTTGCCACATAAGCCTTTTTCCCTTGGGTTCTATAGACTCAAGGGTCATCTTTATTTTAAACCCCCGGGCCAGTGCTCCTCCGAGTATTGGTCCAAACTGGCGATGTCCGGCGCTCCCTGGGCAACCAGGGTCTATGCCAACCCGACGTCTTGCCCATCCGGCGTGCCCTGAGAACGAAATACGTGCGACTCCTATCGGGATTTGTCGGCACATCGGGTGGCTTTGCTGGTCTTGTTTTACCATTGTCAAAATGTCTTGTAACCGGGATTCCGAGTCTGATCAGGTCTTCCTGGGAGAAGGAATATCCTTCGTTGATCGTGAGAGCTTGTGATGGGCTAAGTTGGGACACCCCTGCAGGGTTTGAACTTTTGAAAGTCGTGCCCGCGGCTATGCGCAGATGGGAATTTGTTAATGTCCGATTGTAGAGAACTTGACACTTAACTTAATTAAAATGCATCAACCGCATGTGTAGCCGTGATGGTCTCTTCTCAGCGGAGTCTGGGAAGTGAACACGGTTCTTGTGTTATGTTTGAACATAAGTAGTTTCAGGATCACTTCTTGATAACTTCTAGTTCACGACCGTTGCGTTGCTTCTCTTCTCGCTCTTATTTGCGTAAGTTAGCCACCATATATGCTAGTGCTTGCTGCAGCTCCACCTCACTCCCCTTTCATACCCATAAGCTTAAATAGTCTTGATCTCGCGGGTGCGGGATTGCTGAGTCCTCGTGGCTCATAGATACTTCCAAACAGTTGCAGGTGCCGATGATACCAGTGCAGGTGACGCAACCCAGCTCAAGGGGGAGCTCGATGAAGATCTTGATAGTTGTTTTGTTTCGTCTCCTATTGATCAGTAGTGGAGCCCAGTTGGGACGATCGGGGATCTAGCATTTGGGGTTGTCTTCTTTTATTTTGGTTCCCTAGTCGGACCTTTCTTGTATTCTGGATGATGTATGTTTAACTTGTATTTGTGTGAAGTGGCGATTGTAAGCCAACTCTGTATCCCTTTCTTATTCAGTACATGGGATGTGTGAAGATTACCCCTCTTGCGACAAGCCTACCATGCGGTTATGCCTCTAAGTCATGCCTCGACACGTGGGAGATATAGTCGCATCATGGGTGTTACAAGTTGGTAATCAGAGCCATCCCCGACTTAGGAGCCCCCTACTTGATTGAATCGCTGACGTTGTTGAGTCTAGAACAAAATGTTTTGAGTCTTAGGATTATATATATATCGGAGAGTAGGATTCTTTTTACTCCTCAGTCCCTTCGTCGCTCTGGTGAGGCCTCCTGACGTAGAGTTTTGACTCTTCTCTCCTCAAATTTTATGAAAAAAATTAGGATCACGCGGGTATCTTGGAATCGTTTCGATAGTCTTGTGACGAAAACATTGTTCTTGGTGCCTCCTGACATTTAGGGGTTGTGGCAGTGTCCCAGGGAGTTGAGCTCCGAGGTGTTGTCGTCACAATTTTATCGTTGCAATTCTGGAATACCTGAGTTCATCGACATCGAAAATCTCTTTTATGCAGTTGTTGGTGAGATAACCTCGACGCCACCCAGTACTGGGGCGGGAGTTCGGGAGTATTGCCATAACTCGTATAACGGATGCTTTTCGAAGGTTGAGGTAAAAGATTTCCGAAGGTTTCTTGGTTATCTGTTGAAGGATGGGTACAGCTGGATGTAGGATTTGCTAGTTTTGGGTGAGATATTATGCTTCCCCTGTATCCCCAACACCTGATTGCATAACCAGAAAGTTTTGGGATTTTATAAGTGGGAATTCAAGTATCACGTAGGATATCTTTCCAACAGACACATGATACGATATAGGGTCTATCATATGTTTGTTCTGGCTTATTTTGCAAGCCAATCCTTTGTTTTTGTTTTCAGTTGTGGTATTCGAGTTGCTTCGAAGTCAGATGTGGATTCCATACCTTTTCCTAAGCGGTGTTCTGACATTTCTATGTGAATACTAATCCTTCATGATAATCGATATTGTCATGTCAATCCTTTTCAACCGGTGTGTTTCTCTTCAAGTGGATCCGATCATTTTCAACATCTGCAAGACCCAATCTCAGTTTTTCTCAATGTGGTTCGTTTCATCCATTCCCAAGTTGCTTTTGTTTTTTCCCCCCCCCCCCCCCTTTTTTTTTCAAGGACTCAAATTTCTTAATCAACTATCCATTTTATTGATGGAAGTCTCTCCATTCTTTTCCTTCATGTTCTTATCCGGTGATTCTCAGGAAGATACTAAGGCAGCTTCAACTTCATCATTCTTCTCCAGTGGATTCAAGTCAAGTTTTTGGTGTTGATCGTATTCCCTTCCTCGCTTCAAGTGCTTTCGTATGCCGGTGTATCTCTTAATCTTTCACTTCTCGCTATTCAATTATTCCGGAGTGCTGAAGATGTCTCAGAAGATTCCCGTTTCCATTCTCAGTTCGCTCAAGTTCTTTTGAGGATGTTATCTCATTCAAGCAACTTAATTCAACTGGCGCAATCCCCCTTTCAAGTAATCATTCAACGGTGTTTCTCTTGAGTGGGCCCTAACCAACAGTTCTTTTCCCAGGATCTTACCTGGCTCTTCTATTTTCCCGGAGCTATTCTAAAATTCATTTCAAAGTTTGACGTGAGAATGAATTGTCATCAGTCATATGTCTTTCTTCAAGATCTTTCAAAAAAATTCATCGTTGGCTCAACCTTTCTAATTTTCATTCTGGAGTGCCTCAACAACTCATGGTGGTGTTTCTCGTCGTCATTCTAAAAATTTGAAGACCGAAGACGAGTTTTTCCTCCAAATCTTATCCGTTCTCTCAGAGTTGCATAGTTCAAGCTTGATGCCATCCTCTCATAATTGTTTTCCATTGTGAGAATTATTTTCACCCATCCGAAGAAGTTCAGGAGTCTTTTCAGTTTGATTCTCCGAAGGCCATCATTTCGGGTTTATTCATTCCAGCTTTCAGCTTTCGTTCTCTAATTCTAACCGGTGATTCATCCCTTTACTTCGTTCATTTCCAATTCTTACGGTGGTTCATTCAAGATTTCTCTTCCTTCGCTATCATATCAATTCATTCGTTCTTTCCAATCCTCCCGATGGTCCGTTGAAGACCTTCCCAAGTTAGTGCAATATCTATCTTAATCCTTTCTACGAGAATAAGTAGTATGCCAAATCCGTGCTTTTCATCAATCTAAATTGATGAAGGATAAGCATAATGTAATTCTTATTCTTGTTTCATTGAGTAAATTCAATCCCTTATTCCGGAGGTTCATCAAGATTCTTGATTTCATTTGTTCATCTTTCTTTCCGGAGTTCCAAGTTATTTCAATTGAGTAAATTCAATCCCTTATTCCGGAGGTTCATCAAGATTCTTGATTTCATTTGTTCATCTTTATTTCCGGAGTTCCAAGTTATTTCAATTATATCTTTTCATAGCTTCATCTAATCATTGCAAGGACTCAATCTTATTCTTTTCATCCTTCACTTCTTTTGATCATTCTTTTATTACCGGAGTTCTTCATGGAGGTTCTACATGGTGGTTCATCAAGGATTTAATTTCCTTCTCGAAGTGTTCACCGAGATTTTTTCAGAGGAGCTCAAGTATTCTTCATCTTGCATTCCGAAGTGCAATTCTTTCTATCTTATCTTTTGAGGTGGTGTTATGTCATTCTTGACAATTTCTTTGTGTTTCATGATTCACAAGTTCAGGAATGAGATATTTAAACCCATCATTTTCTTCCTTGGAGTTATCTTGGTATAGACTTCACCTAAAGCCTTCCTTTGGGAATGTTGCCATTATGGTGCTTATCTATGATCCAATTTCCACTTCTCATCTAGATGAAGGAGTTTTCATCTCCTTGTTGATATCAATCCAATCTATTGGTTTTGTTAGTGGCAGAATTTCACCTCAAGATTTCGACGTGTTTTCCATAAGCCCACATCAAGCTTATCCTTTCATTGCTGGTAATCCAACAACTCCGTTCTAGCATTTGTTGTAAGCATGCTCTCTCAAGATCTTGTTTCCCTCCGTTCTTTTCAGTCCATTCTTTCTTCCTTCCGGAGGCATTGTGATGTTGCTCTTTTCTCTAATCATCTCGAATGGTGAGGATCGTGTTCTTTTCATGCTTATCCATTTAACCGAAGTGTTGTGCCCTCTGCTCAAGTTCTTTTTGCCTTATCAAGTCTTGCATCTCGTTTCAACTGGAGTTCTATCCGAATTTGTTCTTCCTTGTTCCTCTTTCCTAACGGAGTGTTTTCAACTTCGATCACCTCCGTGGTATTCTTTCTTTCAAGTTGTTCAACCTTTCAAGGTTCTTTGGTTTCACTCATTTGTCAAGGAAGCAACTTAGTTTTACCTCTTCCCCTTCCTCTTTCGTTTTCTCTGGTGCCATCCGTAGGATCTCGGGTCGAGATCCTCTTGTAGTGGTGGAGTGTTGTGACGCCCCGAGACCGTTGCGCCAGGTGTCTTCCAGTTATTCGCTGCTTGTTGCCGTGTCATTCGCTTGCGTGTTGCATCTTGTCATGTCATCATGTGCATTGCATCATCATGTTTTCAAAACTTGCTTTCGTCCGGGTCTCCAAGTTCTTCCCGATGTCCGTTCTGAGCCCAGACACACTTGCACGCGCCCGCGGCACGTCCGGATTATTACTTTATAAGTGCCTGAAAATGTTCTCGGAATGGGATGAGAATTGGCGTGCGGTCTTTGTTATAGTGTAGGTAGACTGCCTGCCAAGTTTCGGCGCATTCGGAGTCCGTTTGATGCCACAATGGATAATTATAGCGACAATATAGTCGCTCAAATCGTCGGACATTTTCGGTCTCCGAAAACTGTTGCCGGGCTTTCCCTCTCTTTTCTCCCTAGACCATCTACATAGTCCACTACCTACCGCCAGGCCCAACCTAACCTCTCTCGTCAGCCCGCGGCCCTCCTCGTGCGCGCGTCCGAAAGCTGTCCCGGACCCGACCCGGACAGTCGTCCCCATTGGGTTCGGATCATCCCCAAACATCTATAAACCATCTCCGTTTTGTTAATTGGGATCCCTAACCAATTTATTCTCGACCGCCCGATTACGATCGGACGGACCGAATACCCCCTAACCTAATCCAACAACATATATAAAGAAAGCAACCCTAAATTTTAGGGGAGCTGTCCCATCCTCCTCCTCACCGCCGCCATTCCAAATCCTCTCGGGATCCCACCTGCCCAAATCCTCCGCCACCTTCCCCTCCCCCCCTTGCTCTCCGTGCCCAACCAACCACGCCGCGTCCCTGATCCAAAAAAAATTCCTCTTGGCCTCCCCACCTCGAGCTCCTACCAGGTCACCACGCCGCCTTCATGAGCCTTCCCCTTGATCCACCATCCACCTCGAGCACCAGTAGGTGCCTCTGCCCACGCGCCACTGGAGCCCCGAGCCACCACCGTGTCGTCCTTCGTCCTCGCAGCCGTCTTCGCCTATGACCACAGGAGCCCTCCCGAGCGGGAACGCTCACGCCCGAGGCCCCAGCTGGCCCAAGCTCCTTCGTCCGCAGCACCGGAGCTCCCTCCGCCGTCGAGCAACACTAGCAGTTGAGCCCCACGCCGCCCTTCCTCCCTTGCCCTCACTTGTCTCTCTCCCTCACTTCGTGATCTCTCTCTCTCTCTTCAGGAAGAACAGGAAGCCTCCATGGACGCCAAGCCGCCAAGCCTCCCGAGCTCCTCGACCACAGCCTCGCGCGCCCGAACCCCGCGCCCGTCCTCGCGACCAGCCGCATCGCCGGAGACCACCGTCAGCAGGTCCCTCTGTCGTGCCCCTCCTTCTCCTTCCTCCCTCCATCCCCTTCTCGGGTTCCTCAAGCTCTCTCTGTGCCGCTCTCACAGGAACCTCGCCGTGGATGCAGACTTCAAGCCACCACCGCTGCCGTCGGAGACGCCATGACCGCGCCGGAGTTTTGCCTCGTTCCCTGGCCATCCTCGCCGACCTCCGGTTTTGGCTCGCCCACGCCGGGATTTCCCAGTCATCGCCTGCTTCATCGTCATCGCGCCAAGGCCGACGCCCCTCTGTTCGGCTCACCTCGTCGTTGCCTCCCCACGCCTACCGACCATCGGATCCGCACCTCTCCACCGCCTCGTCTCCACCCCCCTGCCGCGCCATCAGTCGTCGAAGCCCCGTGCAGTTGTGCCACTGCCTGTCTGCGACTTCCTATGCTTCCAATCGAGAGAACGACAAGTCCCGGCCCCTCGCTTCACCTCTGGATTGGACCGATCGAGCCGCTGCCCTGCTTCCGGCCCAGCCAGAGCCACTTCAGCCGGCATACCTCTATGTCGAACGGGCCAAGGCCCACTGGGTGAGGCCACACCCCAGCGCCCCACCTTTTGTTTTTTTTCTCCTATTGGGCTTGTCTCAGTTTCGGCCCATATAGTGTTTTTTCCTGTTTGCGATTTAGATTTTATCCAGAGGTTTTCCGTTTTGCAGAAAAGTCCCTAAACTTCATGCATTTAATAACTCTTGAACTATGCATCATATGTAAAAACTCCAAATATGTAACTTGCTTAGAATTTTTTCTAGTTTCATAATATCCAACTTTCATGCACGTTTGCAATGTTTAAAATGTTGTTTGTTTTAATTTTCTTAAATGCCATGTTAAAATGCTTTATTTCATAACTAAATAACCATAGCTCCAAATTTAATAAACTTTATATGTAAATGGGGTAGAAAAATGCCTAGTTTAACATGGTGACTTTACTTCGCATGGTTGACAACTCTAAAATATGGCTTAGGGCAGAACAGTACCAAATCCATAATATGCACATGAGGATTTTCTGGAATTGTTATTTGTTATTTCCGACCTCATTTATACTTGCCTAGATAGGTAGTTTTCATATGATTCACCTCTTGCCATGCTAACCAACATTTAATATTGTTGAGTACCTAAACGAGAGAGAACTAAATAAGTCATGTGGTGTTTTCTTCAATATGCAACTCCGTTGCATATTGAGCTCCACTTAATTTGTAGTGTTGTTTGTTACACTTTGCCATGCCATGCTTCATTAAACCGGACATGCATCATACTTGGTTGTGCATCATGCCATGATCATGTGATGGTTGTTTACCAGGTTGTTTGCTTTTTTCCGGTGATGCTTCTTCGGGTTAGTTCCAATAACGTCGCGTTTGTGAGGATCTGTTCGACTACGTCTGTTTGTCTTCTTCCAGGACGCGTTCTTCTTCCTTGCGGATCTCAAGCAAGATGACCATACCCTCGAAATCACTTCTATCTTTGCTTGCTAGTTGATCGCTCTGTTGCTATGCCGCGATACCTACCACTTGTTTTATCATGCCACCCATATTGCCATTTCAAGCCTCTAACCCACCTTTCCTAGCAAACCGTTGTTTGGCTATGTTACCGCTTTGCTCGGCCCCTCTTATAGCATTGCTAGTTACAGGTGAAGATGAAGTTTGTTCCATGTTGGAACATGGTTATGTTGGGATATCACAATATCTCTTATTTTAATTAATGCATCTATATACTTGGTAAAGGGTGGAAGGCTCGGCCTTATGCTTGGTGTTTTGTTCCACTCTTGCCGCCCTAGTTTCCGTCATACCGGTGTTATGTTCCTTGATTTTGCATTCCTTACGCGGTTGGGTGTTATGGGAACCCCTTGACAGTTCGCTTTGAATAAAACTCCTCCAACAAGGCCCAACCTTGGTTTTAACATTTGCCACCTAAGCCTTTTTCCCTTGGGTTCTGTAGACTCAAGGGTCATCTTTATTTTAAACCCCCGGGCCAGTGCTCCTCCGAGTGTTGGTCCAAACTGGGCGATGTCCGGCGCCCCTCGGCAACAAGGGTCTATGCCAACCCAACGTCTTTCCCATCCGGTGTGCCCTGAGAACGAGATACGTGCGACTCCTATCGGGATTTGTCGGCACATCGGGTGGCTTTGCTTGTCTTGTTTTACCATTGTCGAAATGTCTTGTAACCGGGATTCCGAGTCTGATCGGGTCTTCCTAGGAGAAGGAATATCCTTCATTGACCTGAGAGCTTGTGATGGGCTAAGTTGGGACACCCCTGCAGGGTTTGAACTTTCGAAAGCCCTGCCTGCGGTTATGGGCATATGGGAATTTGTTAATGTCCGATTGTAGAGAACTTGACACTTAACTTAATTAAAATGCATCAACCGCGTGTGTAACCGTGATGGTCTCTTTCCGGCGGAGTCCGGGAAGTGAACACGGTGTTGGACTTATGCTTGACGTAGGTTGTTTTAGGATCACTTCTTGATCATACTTTTATCGACCGTGCTTTGCTTTCTTTTCTCGCTCTCATTTGCGTAAGTTAGCCACCATATATGCTAGTGCTTGATGCATCTCCACCTCACTCCCCTTTCATACCCAGAAGCTTAAATAGTCTTGATCTCGCGGGTGCGAGATTTCTGAGTCCTCGTGGCTCACAGATACTTCCAAACAATTGCAGGTGCCGATGATACCAGTGCAGGTGCGCAGCCCAGCTCAATGGGGAGCTCGATGAAGATCTTGATAGTTGTTTTGTTTCGTTTCCTGTTGATCGGTAGTGGAGCCCAGTTGGGACGATCGGGGATCTAGCATTTGGGGTTGTCTTCTTTTATTTTGGTTCCGTAATCGGACCTTGCTTGTATTCTGGATGATGTATGTTTAACTTGTATTTGTGGAAGTGGCGATTGTAAGCCAACTCTTTATCCCTTTCTTATTTAGTACATGGGATGTGTGAAGATTACCCCTCTTGCGACAAGCCTACCATGCGGCTATGCCTCTAAGTCGTGCCCCGACACGTGGGAGATATAGCCGCATCATGGGTGTTACAGTCGGGCAGGCCGCGGGCCGCCGTCCCCGAGCTCGAGCTCGCCGGCGATCCCCTCGGGTCGTCTCTGTAGATCCGGCCCCTCCCAGGCCTGGGAAACCATTCCAGGGCCTTCGCCACTCTGCGGTAGTGTCGTTCCGTCCGGTTGGAGCCCTGGAGTCGCCTCTGCTCGTCGTCGTCTTCGTCTCCGGCGAGCTCTGCTTCCTGTCTCTGCTAGAGGACAGTTCTGACGCCGTCTGACCACCCCTAGCTACTCTAGGGGTATGGGCAGGTGCGCCTCCTCTCCTCTCTCGATTCCCCCCCCCCTCATTTTGGCCAAGAAACCCTCATCGTCGGTGTTTGCTCGGGCGAAGCCGCGCCGTCCCCTGTTTCTTTCCTCCTCTCCCCCTCACCTGACTAGCAGGGCCCGCTAGTCAGCCACTCAGTACGCGCGCGAAGCGGTACGAGTGGTGGTGCCCCAAGGCTTTACGCCTTCGACATCACCCCCCCCCCCAATCTGTTTCTATTTAATTCAAATTTCATATTTTTTCCAGAGAGCTTCAAATAGCCAAAACTCTTTAACCATAAGTCCAAATGAATTGGTTCTTTTGCATTGTGTTCTTTGTAAATAAATCTAGCATCTCACCAAAAATGGGATTTTTCCCTGCTGTCTAGATTTTTCTGGTGAATTTCAGAAGGGTTCTTGATGTTTTCTTTTTGTGTTTATAATTATTTTCAGAGGGTGAGGCTTGTCTTGAGGATCACCAGGAGGCTTGTGAACCTCATCTGCACTAAGGCAAGCCACAGCAACATTTTCATGGTGCTATTACAATATTTGTGATTTTTCTACTTGAATGAATGATTTAATCCATGCATTTAGATAACTATTATGATATTTATACTCTGTAGTTGTTTGGTTAAGTTAATATGCTTGATTTATAGAAAGTTTAAAGATAACTAAGTTGGTAGAGAAACTAAAATTAAAGTTCGCTATGGTAGAGTAATATAGTTATGGATATGAGTAATTATGTGGAGTTATTTTCTTGCTTGAGAAAATGATAAACTTGCTAGAAAAGATTTTGGTTAAAGTTAGGTTTGATCCTAACCAGAGAAGTATCATGAGTTGTTGATGTTTTTGCTTGGTGTGGAGATAGTTGACTCGGTCATTTCAGTTGATATGTGATGCATATGTTAGTGGTGCATTTCATGGCATATTATGACACCGGTTATTTTCACTTTAAGTTGAACCTGATAATAACTCAACTTGAATATATCATTGACCGGGTCATGGTGCCACTGAATCAAGTTTTTCCCAGTGCAACCGCATTTGCCTTTATGGGCAGGCCTTTATTCGGTCTGTGTCATGCCTCTGGCCGGTGCCTCCAACGAGGGAAAGTTATGGGCGTGCGGTACCCTGGCCTGGTAAGCAGACATAACCTTGTGTGCCTATTGTTGAGATTTTTGGTACCGTGTCCCCGTGTGGGATAGTTTATGTGTTGGCCACGACGGTGGTCGTGTGTCTTTGGTAGACACGGGGCCACCCAGGATTAGCCCACAGGGGAGTGAGTCGGAGTGGCCGGGAGAGTGTCATGGCAATGGAGGGGTTTCGTCGGAACACCGTTGGTCCACCTGAATGGGAGTGCGAGGCCATGGGTTCCGTGGTGTGGGTACAGTGCGCTACCTCTACAGAGTGTATTAATCTATCGATAGCCAAGTCCACAGTTACGGACATGCTCAAAAGTAGGTCAAACCATGGGTCAACATTTAATAAATCTGGCACACTAAGTTATGAACTCTGCACTGTTGATGATGGCAGGAAGGCCATCGGGATGGACAAGACCAAGTGTTGGTCGTGGTTGTGATCGCCGGAAGGATCATCGTTTTAGATCAAATTTGGGTCGTGGTTGTGATCGCCGGAAGGATCATTGTTTTAGACCAAATTTGGGTCGTGGTTGTGATCCCTGGAAAGATCACGAGATATTCATAGTTAAGATTGTGAGGATGGTACGGTTGTGATCCAAGAAGTGATCACCATTTGAAAAAAGGATTTTTCTCGCAAGAGCATGGTCACAGCATGTTGGTTATATTGTTGCATTATTAATAATTGGTTAATTATCATGATATTGTCTGTCATTATGTTTATGTCTGTTATGAGCTTGCAAGTACATTCAATGTACTGACCTGGCCTGTCATGCCAGATTTCAGGAAAGCATTGTTGGAAAGGAGTGTTGTCCGAGTCTAGATCATGTCCACATCGGTGTCCCTGTGCTATGGAGTTCCGCTAAGACGTTGTTCCACTGCCACGTAGTTGTTATGATTGAGGCCTTTTAATGTACATATTGTTCAGCCGCACCATGTGTGCCGCTTGGCCTCGCTATCTATTGTAATATAAACTTTGATCCGCTAGCATCAATAAAGCTGTTGTTTTCTATACCAAGATGTTGTGTGTTGTCAGAAGACATGGTCTCTGGGCTGGCAATGCATGGTAAATTGGTTGCACTGAGCCGGGGTGCCACACTGGACGAGGAAGCGGTAGCTCGCCATGTTTGCATCCTTAGCGTCCCAGTCGCCAGACGACTGCTGGACCACCAAGTCCGAGTCGCCGTAGCACAGGACCCGGCGGATGTCGATTTCCTTGGCGAGCCGGAGCCCATGGATGAGTGCCTCGTACTCGGCCATGTTGTTGGAGGTGGCAAAGTGGATCTCTAGCATGTACTTGAGCTTGTCGCCTTTGGGAGAGGTGAGGACGATACCAGCTCCCAAACCGGTGCGCATCTTCGAGCCATCAAAATGCATCCGCCAATGGGTGGAAACTAGTGCTGGCGGCAGGTACTGGGTCTCGGCCTAGTTGACTAGGAAGTCAGCCAGTGCTTGGGATTTGATGGCGGTGCGGGGTTGGTAGAGGATGGTGTGGGGAGCCAGCTCAATATCCCACTTCGCCATTCGGCCCGATGCATCTCTGTTGCCTATGATCTCGACAAGGGGGGCGGCGCAGACGACCGTGATGGTGTGCTCCTGGAAGTACTACTTGAGCTTCTTGGTGGCAAAGTACACGTCGTAGCACATCTTCTGGTAGTGGGGGTAGTTCTGCTTGGAGGCGGGCAGCACCTCACTCAGGTAGTAGACGGGCCTCTGGACCGGTTGTGCCTTGCCGTCTTCTGGGCGCTCGACCACGATCACGGTGTTGACCACCCAGCTGGTGGTGGCGATGTAGAGGAACATGGGTTCCTTAGCAGCCGGAGCGGCCAGGACAGGCGGCGTGGTCAGCATCAGTTTGAGCTGGACGAAAGCCTTGTCTGCCTGGTCATTCCACTCGAAGAAGGTGGTCTTCTTCATTAGCTAGTACAGGGGGAGGGCCTTCTCGCCCAGCCGACTGATGAACCGGCTGAGAGATGCCAACCACCCAGTGAACTTCTGGACCTCCCGCAGCCGGGTGGGCCTCAGCATCTGTGTAACGCCCTCGATGCGGCTATATCTCCCACGTGTCGAAGCACGACTTAGAGGCATAACCGCATTGAAAGCAATGTCGCAAGTGAGGTAATCTTCACACAACCCATGTAATACATAAGGGAAAGAGATACATAGTTGGCTTACAATCGCCACTTCACACAATACATGAATAAAGCATTACATCATCCAAATACAATCAAGGTCCGACTACGGAACCAAAATAAAAGAAGAACCCCAAATGCGACAAAGGTCCCTGATCGACCCCAACTGGGCTCCACTACTGATCAACTAGAATGAAAACAACACAAAGGACAAGATCTTCATCGAGCTCCTCCTGAGCTTGGTTGCGTCATCTGCACGGTCTCATCGGCACCTGCAAACTGGTTTTGGAAGTATCTGTGAGCCACAGGGACTCAGCAATCTCGCACCCTCGTGATCAAGACTATTTAAGCTTATGGGTAAGGTAAAGGTATGAGGTGGAGCTGCAGCAAGCGACTAGCATATATGGTGGCTAACATACGCAAATGAGAGCGAGAAAAGAAAGCAAAGCACGGTCGATAAAAGTATGATCAAGAAGTGATCCTAAAACAACCTACGTCAAGCATAACTCCAACACCGTGTTCACTTCCCGGACTCCGCCGGAAAGAGACCATCACGGTTACACACGCGGTTGAAGTATTTTAATTAAGGTCAACTTCAGGTTTTCTACAACCGGACGTTAACAAATTCCCATCTGCCCATAACCGCGGGCACGTCTTTCGAAAGTTCAAATCCCTGCAGGGGTGTCCCAACTTAGCCCATGACAAGCTCTCACGTTCAACGAAGGAATAGACCTTCTAGCGGGAAGACCCGATCAGACTCGGAATCCCGGTTACAAGACATTTCGACAAGGTAAAACTAGACCAGCAACACCGCCCGAATGTGCTGACAAATCCCGATAGGAGCTGCACATATCTCTTTCTCAGGGCACACCGGATTGTCCAAACTTCCGGTAGGCCAGCCCAGAGTTGCCCCTGGTGGTCACCGGTGGCTGACAAGTTGGACCAACACTCAGAGGAGCACTGGCCCGGGGGTTTAAAATAAAGATGACCCTTGGGCGCGCGACCCCCAAGGGAAAATAAAAGGCTAGGTGGCGAATGGTAAAACCAATGTTGGGCATTGCTGGAAGAGTTTTACTCAAGGCGAACTGTCAAGGGGTTCCCATTATTACCCAACTGCGTAAGGAACGCAAAATCCGGGAACATAACACCGATATGACGGAAACTAGGGCGGCAAGAGTGGAACAAAACACCAGGCATAAGGCCGAGCCTTCCACCATTTACCAAGTATATAGATGCATTAATTAAATAAGATATAATGTGATATCCCAACAAGTAAACATGTTCCAACAAGGAACAACATCTCCATGTTCCAACAAGGAACAAACTTCAATCTTCACCTGCAACTAACAACGCTATAAGAGGGGCTGAGCAAAGCGGTAACACAGCCAATCAACGGTTTGCTAGGACAAGGTGGGTTAGAGGCTTGGTTCCACAATATGGGAGGCATGATAAGCAAGTGGTAGGTATCGCAGCATAGGCATAGCAAAAGAGCGAGCAACTAGCAAGCAAAGATAGAAGTGATATCGAGGGTATGATCATCTTGCCTGAAATCCCACAAGGTAGAAGAACGAGTCCATGAAGAAGACAAATGGACGTAGACGAACGAATCCTCACAACACGACGTTACCGGATTACCGAGACGAAGTACACCAGAAAGAAAGCAAACAACACAGTAAACAACCACAACAACAAGATGGCACGATGCGCAAACAAGTATGACGCATGTCCGGTTTAAAGAAGCATGGCATGGCAAAGTGCACAAACAATCCTACAAATTAAGTGGAGCTCATTATGCAACGGAGTCGCATATTGGAGAAAACACCACATGACTTAATTAGTTCTCTCTCGTTTATGTACCCAACAATATTAAATGTTGATTAAAATGGAAAGAGGTGAAGCACAACAAAACTACCTATCTAGGCAAGTTTAAATGAGGCCGGAAGGAACGAACAACAATTCCGGAAAATCCTCATATGCATAATTTAAGGTTTGGTACTGTTCTGCCCTAAACATTATTTTAGAGTTGTTAAACATGCAAGATGAGGCTACCATTTAAATCTAGGCATTTTTCTACCCCATTTACATATAAAGATTATTTAAAACCGAGCTACGGTTATTTAGTTATGAAATAAATCATTTTAGCATGGCATAGGGGCAAATTTAAACAAACATCATTTTAAACATTTCAAACATGCATGAAAGTTGCATATTATGAAACTAGATGCAATTCTAAGCATTTAACATGTTTGAAACATTTTAATCCGATGCACGGTTCATGAGTTATTAAATGCATGAACTCTAGTGACTTTTCTGCAAATCTGCAGTCTCAGGATAAAAGGAAAAACATTCAGGCAGAAAAAATATAGAGCTGGGCCGAATCTGGAGCGCTGCTCACATTGGGCTTGGCCCGTTAGTGGAAGAGGCTGGGCAGGCCGGATCTATCTGGGCCTTGGAGGCGCTGGGCTCGCGGACGCAAGTCAACGCGAGCGTTGGCAGGGGAAGGAGCGGGACTTGGAGGCGCTGCAGAGGGCGGGCAGAGCAGAGGCAACGGCGGCGGCTTGGCAAAGCGGGTCGCTGGGTGGTCGAGGAGGCAAGGAGGAGGCCGAGGCCGAGCTCTAGAGGCCGGATCTGGTGGCTGCCTCTCCGTTCCTGGCGTCAGCGGCGGACTCCGATGGCACCATGGCATCCTGCACAATGGGAGGGAGAGAAAGATGAGCTCGGTAGGCAGGGGAGAATAAGGACGGCGAGGTCGGGGCTCACCGTGGCAGCGGTGGTCGCTGGCAGGAGGCCAGGCGGCGGAGACGGCAGGAACGCGGGGGAGGGAAGAGGTGGTCAGGTGTTGGTGCTCCTGGCTTCCTGCGGGATAGTGACGAAGCTCCGGCGCGGCGGCTGTTCCCCGCAGCGGAAGTCAGAGAGAGAGAGGCATGGAGGAGGCTAGCTCCGACAAGGATCGAGTTGGAAGGGGCAGCACGGAGCTCTTGTGTTGGTCCGGTGCTCCGGCGAGCGGTGACTGAAGGTCGAGGAGGAGCTCCTCTCTTTGGGTTTGAGCGGGGCAGGGAGGAGGAATACCTCGGGCAGGAGATGGCCAGGGATCGAGTGGAGGCACGGGGAGGTGATCCGGTTGGGTTCGAATCGAAGATCTCGGGCTCGAGCTCTAGTTGGTGGGAGGAGGAATGGGAGGATCCCGATGTGGATCTAGGAGTGGCAGCGGCGGCTGGGAGGATGGGACAAGGTTCCTGATTTTTAGGGTTGGGCCTATACATATATAGAAAAGGGTTTTTGGATAGGGGCATTTGGTCCCTCCGATCTTAATCGGACGATCTCAGATAAATAGGTTAGGGAGCCCAATTAACAAAATGGAGACATTTTGTAGATGTTTGGGGTTGATCCGGATCCAACGGTGACGACTGCCCAGGTCGGGTTCGGGACAACTCTCGGACGCGCGCGAGGGGGGGGTGCAGGCTGACGAGAGAGGTTAAGTTGGAACTGGCGGTAGGTAGAGAGCTGTGTAGACGGTCTCGAGGTGAGAGAAGAGAAGAGAGAGACCCGGTGACTGTTTCTGGAGACCGAAAATGTCCGACGAAAAGACCAGCTATAATGCCGCTATTGTTTAACGGTTGGGCTATTAAACAAACTCTGAATGCGATGAAACTTGACAGGCGGTCTATCTACACTATAACAACACCGCATGCCAACTTTCGACGCATTCCGAGAACATTTTCTGGCCACCTATAAAATAATATTTCAGACGTGCCGCGGGCGCGTGCAAGTGTGTCTGGGCTCAGAACGGACAACGGACGGAACTGGGAGACGCGAACGAATGCGAGTTTTGAAAACATGATGATGCAATGCAGATGATGACATGATATGCAATGCATGACACGCAAGCAATGACAAGGCAACAACAGCGAATAAGTGGAGGACACCTGGCACATCGGTCTCGGGGCGTTACAACACTCCACCACTATGAGAGGATCTCGTCCCGAGATCTAGAATGGCACCGGAGGGAAAACAGAAGAGAAAGAGAAGAGGTAAAACTAAGTTGCTTCTTTGACAAACGAGTGAAACCAAAGAACCTTGAGAGGTTGAACAAATGAAAGAAAGAAAGCAACGGAGATGAACAAAGTTGAAAACACTCCGTTAGAAAATAGGCACATAGAACATTGCGAAAAAACCTTGAGGTTGAAAGGCAAGATATATATTGAAACCACTCCGGTTCAAACAAGATAGAGAAGGATTAAGAATGATATAATTTGGACAGCACTCCGTCTGAGAAGGGAGACAAAACTTGATAAGATGAGAGAACTTGAAGAGAGGGCACGACACTCCGTTAGGAAAAGGAAGGTAAAGAATATAAGCTTGACAAGAAGAGAGGATACTTGATGAAATCACAAAACACTGCCTCTGCAGCGAAAGGATAGAGGATGGATACTTGAAATAAGAGAATGGAGAAGAAAATGATAACTTCTGCCACAAAAGAGTTTGAAAAGGAATCTTTAGGAGAAGAGTCGAACGGAGTTGTTGGAAAAAAACAACAATGTAAAGGATAAACTTGATATGGACTTATAGAAGACATCTCAAAATTATGAGGTGACAACTTGCCACTCACGGAAAAGATTTGATTGGATTGATATGAACAAGGAGACAAGAAAATATTTCACCGGGAGGATAAGTGAAGAACTTGGATCATTTATAAGCACCATAATTAGCAACAATCCTTAGGGAAAGTTTTAGGTGAAATATAACCCAAGATAACTCCATGGAAGAAAATTATGGGTTTAAAATACCTCATTATTAACAACATGTGAATCATGAAACATGAACTCAAATTATCAAGAATGACATAATACCACCTCCAATGATATGGGAGAAAGAATTGCACTCCGGATAGCAAGATGATGAAAGCTTGAGTTTCTTAGCAAAGGCTGTCGATGAACACTTCGAGAAGGAAAATTCCTTGATGAATCCATCATGTAGAACCTTCATGAAGAACTCCGGTAATAAAAGAATGATCCAAAATAATTGACTGGTGGAAATAATAAGATTGAAGCCTCGCAATGATTTAGATAGAGATCCCCGTGATAATATGATTGAAAGAGGTTGGAACTCCGGGAAAAGGAGAAGATGAAACAATTGAAACCGAGAATTTGATGAGCCTCCAGAATAGGGAATTAATCACTTGGATGAACAAAAATAAGAATTACGTTATGCGTATCCTTCACCAATTAAATTGATGACAATCAACGGGTTTGGCATACTACTTATTCTCAAAGAAAAGATTAAGATAGATGTCGCGCCAATTTGGGAAGGTATTGAACGAACCACCGGAAGGGTTGAAACAACGAATAAATTGATATGATAAATGAAGGAAGAAGAATCTTGAGCGAACCACCGTAAGAATTAAAAATGAACAAAGAAAAGATAAGGAAGACACCGAGAAGAATTAGTAATTGAACGAAGATGCTTGAGAGAATTTAGATACATGAGACCGAAGAGATCACGAACTGATAAGAGAATACTTGAATGATGCACCGGTATGATTTGGAGAATGATAGCTGAAAGCTGAGAATAAATAACTCTGAGATGATGGGCTCCGGATAATCAAACTGAAAAGACTCCTGAATTGCTCCGGAAGGGTGAAAAGAATTTTGACAATCGAAAAATGATTATGAGAGGATGGTCTCGAACTAGAGCCACGAATCTTGAAGAGAATGGAGCAAGATTGAGAGAGAAAATCTTCTTCGTCTTCAAAATCCGAGAATGACGACGAGAAACACCACCATGAATTATTGAGGCACTCTGGAATTAAAATTGGAAAGGTTGAACCAACGATGATAAGAATTTGAAAGATCTTGGAGAAAGACATTTGACTGATGATAAATCATTCTTACGTCAAACTTCAAAATGAAATTTGAGGATAGCTCCGGGAAAATTAGAAGAGTCAGGTAAGATCCTGGGAAAAGACCTGTGGGTTAGGGCCCACTCAAAAGAAACACCGTTGAAAAGATTTAAAAGAGAGGTTGCACCGGTTGAATAAATGACTTGAATGAGATAACATCTTCGAAAGAGCTTGAACGAATGTAGATTGGAAGCACGAATCTTCGAGATATCTCCAGCACTTAGGAACAATTAAATAGTGAGAAGTGACTGAATATGAGGTGCACCGGCATAAGAAAAGCATTAAAACGAGAAAAGGATATGATCGACAAAGCTTGAATTGAATCCATCGGAGAAGAAAAAGAGCAAATAATGATGAACTTGAGGCTCCATTAGTATCTTCATGAGAATCACCGGGTAAGAACATGAAGGAAAAGAATGGAGAGTCTTCACATCAATAGCAAGATAAGTGATTAAGAATTCTGAGTCCTTGAAGGAAAACAAGGGAGGGAGGGTGGGAAAAACAAAGGCAACTTGGAGATGGATGAAACAGACACCATTGAGAAGAACTGGGATTGAATCTTGCGGATGTTGCAATGATCGCATCCACTTGAGGAGAGACACACCGGTTGAAAAAAAGTTTGACATGACAATCTCGATTATCAAGAAGGATTAGTGTTCACATCGGGGTATGAGAACACCATTAGGGGAAGGTATGGAATCAACACTTGACATTGAAGCAACTCGAATACCACAACTCAAAACAAAACAAAGTATTGGCTTGCAGAATAAGCCAGAACAAACATATGATAGAGATTTCGTCCGAAGTTTTCGTGGTGGGGCCTACACGGGCTCGATCGTACAGCACCATCATGTACAAGGCAGTGCACATGACATATGAAGCGTCCCCGAGTCAGCATAGCCAAGGACTCTTTAAGACACAATGAGACCACTGTAAAACCGACCGTGAATAGGCGGACCACTAGACGTCGAACCCCAATTTCATATCATACATCTATCGGAAAGATATACTAAGAACTACTTGAATTCCCACTTATAAACTCCCGAAATTTTCCGGTTATGCAATCAGGTGTTCGGGATACAGGGGAAGCATAATATCTCACCCAAAACTAACAAATCCTACATCCAGCTGTATCCATCCTTCAACACATAACCAAGAAACCTCCGGAAATCATCTACCTCAACCTTCGAAAAGCATCCGTTATACAAGTTATGGCAATACTCCCGAACTCCCGCCCCAGTACTGGATGGCGTCGAGGTTATCTCACCAACGAACTGCATAAAAGAGATTTTCGATGTCGGCGCACTAAACTCAGGTATTCCAGAACTGCAACGATAAAATTATGACGACAACACCTCAGAGCTCAACTCCCCGGGACACTTCCACAAAACCCCTGACAGGAGGCACCAAGACAATGTTCTCGTCATAAAACCATCGAAACGATTCTAAGATACCCGCGTGATCCTAAAAAAAATTAGTGACATTTGAGAAGAGAAGAGTCAAAAACTCTACGTCAGGATACCTTACCAGAGCGATGAGGAGACTGGGAAGTAAAACGAATTCCTAAACCCTCCGATATATAATTCCTAAATGACTCAAAACATTTTTTTCTAGACTCAACTCGGCTTCTAGTTCGATCAAGCAATGGGGCTCCTAAGGTCAGGGAAGGCTCTGATACCAACTTGTAACGCCCTCGATGCGGCTATATCTCCCACGTGTCGAAGCACGACTTAGAGGCATAACCGCATTGAAAGCAATGTCGCAAGCGAGGTAATATTCACACAACCCATGTAATACATAAGGGAAAGAGATACATAGTTGGCTTACAATCGCCACTTCACACAATACATGAATAAAGCATTACATCATCCAAATACAATCAAGGTCCGACTACGGAACCAAAATAAAAGAAGAACCCCAAATGCGACAAAGGTCCCCGGTCGACCCTAACTGGGCTCCACTACTGATCAACTAGAATGAAAACAACACAAAGGACAAGATCTTCATCGAGCTCCTCCTGAGCTTGGTTGCGTCATCTGCACGGTCTCATCGGCACCTGCAAACTGGTTTTGGAAGTATCTGTGAGCCACAGGGACTCAGCAATCTCGCACCCTCGCGATCAAGACTATTTAAGCTTATGGGTAAGGTAAAGGTATGAGGTGGAGCTGCAGCAAGCGACTAGCATATATGGTGGCTAACATACGCAAATGAGAGCGAGAAAAGAAAGCAAAGCACGGTCGATAAAAGTATGATCAAGAAGTGATCCTAAAACAACCTACGTCAAGCATAAGTCCAACACCGTGTTCACTTCCCGGACTCCGCCGGAAAGAGACCATCACGGTTACACACGCGGTTGAAGTATTTTAATTAAGGTCAACTTCAGGTTTTCTACAACCGGACGTTAACAAATTCCCATCTGCCCATAACCGCGGGCACGGCTTTCGAAAGTTCAAATCCCTGCAGGGGTGTCCCAACTTAGCCCATGACAAGCTCTCACGGTCAACGAAGGAATAGACCTTCTAGCGGGAAGACCCGATCAGACTCGGAATCCCGGTTACAAGACATTTCGACAAGGTAAAACTAGACCAGCAACACCGCCCGAATGTGCCGACAAATCCCGATAGGATCTGCACATATCTCTTTCTCAGGGCACACCGGATTGTCCAAACTTCCAGTAGGCCAGCCCAGAGTTGCCCCTGGTGGTCACCGGCGGCTGACAAGTTGGACCAACTCTCAGAGGAGCACTGGCCCGGGGGTTTAAAATAAAGATGACCCTTGGGCGCGCGACCCCCAAGGGAAAATAAAAGGCTAGGTGGCGAATGGTAAAACCAATGTTGGGCATTGCTGGAAGAGTTTTACTCAAGGCGAACTATCAAGGGGTTCCCATTATTACCCAACCGCGTAAGGAACGCAAAATCCGGGAACATAACACCAATATGACGGAAACTAGGGCGGCAAGAGTGGAACAAAACACCAGGCATAAGGCCGAGCCTTCCACCATTTACCAAGTATATAGATGCATTAATTAAATAAGATATAATGTGATATCCCAACAAGTAAACATGTTCCAACAAGGAACAACATCTCCATGTTCCAACAAGGAACAAACTTCAATCTTCACCTGCAACTAACAACGCTATAAGAGGGGCTGAGCAAAGCGGTAACATAGACAATCAACGGTTTGCTAGGACAAGGTGGGTTAGAGGCTTGGTTCAAAAATATGGGAGGCATGATAAGCAAGTGGTAGGTATCGCAGCATAGGCATAGAAAAAGAGCGAGCAACTAGCAAGCAAAGATAGAAGTGATATCGAGGGTATGATCATCTTGCCTGAAATCCCACAAGGAAGAAGAACGAGTCCATGAAGAAGACAAACAGACGTAGACGAACGAATCCTCACAACACGACGTTACCGGATTACCGAGACGAAGTACACCGGAAAGAAAGCAAACAACACAGTAAACGACCACAACAACAACATGGCACGATGCGCAAACAAGTATGATGCATGTCCGGTTTAAAGAAGCATGGCATGGCAAAGTGCACAAACAATCCTACAAATTAAGTGGAGCTCATTATGCAACGGAGTCGCATATTGGAGAAAACACCACATGACTTAAGTAGTTCTCTCTCGTTTATGTACCCAACAATATTAAATGTTGATTAACATGGCAAGAGGTGAAGCACAACAAATACCTATCTAGGCAAGTTTAAATGAGGCCGGAAGGAACGAACAACAATTCCGGAAAATCCTCATATGCATAATTTAAGGTTTGGTACTGTTCTTCCCTAAACATTATTTTAGAGTTGTTAAACATGCAAGATGAGGCTACCATGTAAATCTAGGCATTTTTCTACCCCATTTACATATAAAGATTATTTAAAACCGAGCTACGGTTATTTAGTTATGAAATAAATCATTTTAGCATGGCATAGGGGCAAATTTAAACAAACATCATTTTAAACATTTCAAACATGCATGAAAGTTGCATATTATGAAACTAGATGCAATTCTAAGCATTTAACATGTTTGAAACATTTTAATCTGATGCACGGTTCATGAGTTATTAAATGCATGAACTCTAGGGACTTTTCTGCAAATCTGCAGTCTCAGGATAAAAGGAAAAACATTCAGGCAGAAAAAATATAGAGCTGGGCCGAATCTGGAGCGCTGCTCACATTGGGCTTGGCCCGTTAGTGGAAGAGGCTGGGTAGGCCGGATCTATCTGGGCCTTGGAGGCGCTGGGCTCGCGGACGCAAGTCAACGCGAGCATTGGTAGGGGAAGGAGCGGGACTTGGAGGCGCTGCAGAGGGCGGGCAGAGCAGAGGCAACGGCGGTGGCTTGGCAAAGCGGGTCGCCTGGTGGTCGAGGAGGCAAGGAGGAGGCCGAGGCCGAGCTCTAGAGGCCGGATCTGGTGGCTGCCTCTCCGTTCCTGGCGTCAGCGGTGGACTCCGATGGCACCATGGCATCTTGCAGAACGGGAGGGAGAGAAAGATGAGCTCGGTAGGCAGGGAGAATAAGGACGGCGAGCTCGGGGCTCACCGTGGCAGCGGCGGTCGCTGGCAGGAGGCTAGGCGGCGGAGACGGCAGGAACGCGGGGGAGGGAAGAGGTGGTCAGGTGTTGGTGCTCCTGGCTTCCTGCGGGACAGTGATGAAGCTCCGGCACGGCGGCTGTTCCCCGCAGCGGAAGTCAGAGAGAGAGAGGTGTGGAGGAGGCTAGCTCCGACGAGGATCGAGTTGGAAGGGGCGGCGCGGAGCTCTTGTGTTGGTCCGGTGCTCCAGCGAGCGGTGACTGAAGGTCGAGGAGGAGCTCCTCTCTTTGGGTTTGAGCGGGGCAGGGAGGAGGAATCCCTCGGGCAGGAGATAGCCAGGGATTGAGTGGAGGCGCGGGGAGGTGATCCGGTTGGGTTCGAATCGAAGAGCTCGGGCTCGAGCTCTAGTTGGTGGGAGGAGGAATGGAAGGATCCCGATGTGGATCTAGGAGTGGCGGCGGCGGCTGGGAGGATGGGACAAGGTTCCTGATTTTTAGGGTTGGGCCTATACGTATATAGCAAAAGGGTTTTCGGATAGGGGCATTTGGTCCCTCCGATCTTAATCGGACGATCTCGGATAAATAGGTTAGGGAGCCCAATTAACAAAACGGAGACGTTTTGTAGATGTTTGGGGTTGATCCGGATCCAACGGTGACGACTGCCCAGGTCGGGTTCGGGACAACTCTCGGACGCGCGCGAGGGGGGGGTGCGGGCTGACGAGAGAGGTTAGGTTGGAACTGGCGGTAGGTAGAGAGCTGTGTAGACGGTCTCGAGGTGAGAGAAGAGAAGAGAGAGACCCGGTGACTGTTTCTGGAGACCGAAAATGTCCGACGAAAAGACCGGCTGTAATGCCGCTATAGTTTAACGGTTGGGCTATCAAACAAACTCCGAATGCGATGAAACTTGACAGGCGGTCTATCTACACTATAACAACACCGCATGCCAACTTTCGACCAATTCTGAGAACATTTTCCGGCCACCTATAAAATAATATTTTGGACGTGCCGCGGGCGCGTGCAAGTGTGTCTGGGCTCAGAACGGACAACGGACGGAACTGGGAGACGCGAACGAATGCGAATTTTGAAAACATGATGATGCAATGCAGATGATGACATTATATGCAATGCATGACACGCAAGCAATGACAAGGCAACAACAGCGAATAAGCGGAGGACACCTGGCACATCGGTCTCGGGGCGTTACAATCTGCTCAATGGCCTTAATCGTCACGGGGTTGCACTCGATGCCGCGTTCGAAGACAAGGAATCCAAGGAGCTGGCCGGCGGGTACTTCAAAGACACATTTCTCCGGGTTGAGCTTGATTTGAAAACGGCGCAGATTGTCGAAGGTCTCCTTGAGATCCTCCAGAAGGGTGTCGTGCTTCTCCGTCTTCACCATAATATCGTCTACATAGATGTGGGCATTTCTGCCGAGTTGCTTGAGGAGGCACTTCTACATGCAACACTGAAACGTGGCACCAGCATTTCTTAAGCCGAACATCATGGTCAGGTAACAGAAGGTTCCTAATGGTGTGATGAAGGCGGTCTTCAGCCGATCGACCGGGTTCAGCTTGATCCGGTGGTAGCCGGAGTAGGCGTCCAGGAAAGACAGCAGCTCGCATCCGGCTCTGGAGTCAATCACTCAATCTATCCGAGGCAAGGCAAAAGGATCCTTGGGGCAGGCTTTGTTGAGGCTAGTGTAGTCGATACACATATGCCACTTGTTATTCTTCTTCAAAACGAGGACTGGGTTGGCAAGCCAGTCCGGGTAGAACACTTCCATGATGAAGCTAGCTGCCAGAAGCCGGGCAATCTCTTCATCAACAATCCTTCTCTTCTCTTCTGACAGGCGGCGGAGGGATTGCTTGACTGGCTTTGCATCCGATCTCACATGTAGCTTGTGCTCGGTGAAATCCGTCGGAACACCAGGCATGTCTTTGGGAGACCATGCAAAGATGTCCCGATTCTCATGGAGGAAATTGACTAGCTCGCTTTCCTATTTCCTGTCGAGGGTTGACCCTACGATAGCAAATCTCTCCAGGTGCGCTGGATCTAAGGCGATCTTCTTGGTTTCCTTGGCCGGCTGGAAGGATCCCTGAGCCTCCGCGTCCTTGGGGTCGGACGGCATGTCCGCCTGCTTGCTGGCCATGGCGACCACCCGGTCAAGGAGACGCTTCTCTTCGGCGATGATGAGGGACTCGGCTAGCCGGGAGCTAGCGACAGCGCACGCGACCGACTTCTGGTAGTCGCCGGCTATGGTGATGATGCCCTTGGGACCCAGCATCTTCATCTTGAGGTACACGTAGTGCAGCACTGCCATGAACTTGGCCAGTGCAGGTTGGCCCAAGAGCGCATGGTAGGGGATGTCCAGGTCAACCACCTCGAACCAGATTGGCTCGCGGCGGAAGTGGACGTTGATCTTGATCTTGCCGATTGGAGAGCAGGAAAGCCCGGGGACGATGCCATGGAAAACGGTCCGACTGGACAGGAGCTGCTTCTCTTTGATGCCCAGCTTCTCCATGGTGTCGCGGTAGAGGATGTTGATGTTACTGTCGTCGTTTATCAGGATTCAGGAAAAGCGGCAAGCCCGCCTCTCCGTTGAGAAGGTGGAGTCTAGCACCATGGCGTAAGCACCCGGCGAGGGCATCACGGCCGGGTGATCTTCACGGCTCCAGCTGATGGGCCTCTCGGGCCAGTGCATGAATTGGGGGACATCATAGGCGACAGCGTTCACCTTATGGTGATGCTGACGCCGACTGTGCTTGTCATCGGCTTCACTAGTGAAGACGATGTAGGTGGCGTTGGCATCAGGAAACTCGCCTTGGAGCAAGCCGACTGGCCGGGGGACTAACGGCGGAGGAGGTGGCAGCGCCGGGTCGGCTGCTAGAGGTGGCAGGCCTTCGCCCTTGGCGATCCAGGTGAGCTAGTGGCACTTCCGAGTGGTGTGGTTAGATGGTTTCGCGCCGTTGTGGAACTTGCATGGAGAGTCAAGGGTTTTCTCAAAGGAGAAGGCAGGCAACCAAGCACCCTTGCTGCCCTTCTGATGCTTGGGGCCAAGCTGCCCCTCCGGCTGCTGGTCTTCGACTATTGCCAGTTACGGGCTGTTGGAAGCCGACTGTTGGGCCTTGCGCTTATTGTTGTTCGGCTGTTGCCGCTGGTTGGAGTCACCAACCGGCGTCTAAGGAGCCGGCGGGAGCACCTTCCCGGATGCGTCAACCCAGATCTCTAACTTCATGGAGGAGTCGGCAGTGGCGTACTTGTCCTCCACGATCAGGAGCACATCCAATGTTGCTGGCTCGTCGCACAAGAGCTTGTGCTTGAGCAAGGTGCCCTCTCTGCACCTGGCGGTGAAGTTCTCGATGGCCTGCACCTCGTGTACCCCTTCGCAGGAGTTGAGAAACTCAGCCAAGCGCGTCAGGGAGTCGCGGGTGGATTCAGTCGGACCCTGAACGCACATGGAGAGCTGGCGGGGCTTGGGGGCCGCTTGTAGGTGCTGGTGAAGTTGTGGATGAAGACATCAGCGAAGTCCAGCCAGCTGTTGACGCTGTATGGCTTGAGGTTGTTCAGCCATGTCCGGGCCGTGCCCTGGAGCATGAGCGGAACATACTTCACGGCAACACGCTTGTTGCCGTTTGCTATGCTGACGGTCGTGGAGTAGTCGACCAGCCAGTCCTCCGGCTTCACGGAGTCGTTGTACTTGGGAATATCTCGAGGAAGCGAGAACCCTTTGGGGAAGGACTCATCGCGAATGCGGGTGCCGAAGCAGGCCGGGCCGATTGCATCTTCTTCTTCTACGGCCAGGGAGCGAGCAAGCAGCTCGATCCAGTGGCGCGCGTCGTTTTCTCCGACTCCCTCATGGGGGCCCAGCCGGCCTCCAAGAGTCGGATGATCGACAAGCGGCCGGGAGGCGCGCCTCTCCTGGCGAGGAGGAGACAGATGGTCGTCCCGCCGGTTCTCTACTCGTGGGCGGCCATGCTGGCTGCGCACAACCGTGAGGCGAGTCTGCCGGCTGCGGCTAGCAGCCGGCTTCGGGTTTTGCTGACCGCGAGCGCCGCCTATTGGGAACTGGGAGGTCGCCCCATGCTCATGGTGGGGGGAAGGTTTTCGAACTGCCTATCGGCCACCATCGTGCGGTGGCACGCGTCTTGCTGCGTGGTCGCAGCGTCGAGGAGTTCGTTGAGGCGCGCCATCTAGCTGCGGTACTCGTCGCCCTCCAAGTGATCCAACTCTTCTGTTGCCGCCTGGGCGGCTCGCAGGTTCTCCACTAGCGTAGCATAGATTAGACATCCGACTCCCAGCATGCTGGCGATGGCCGTGCCGCACTGCCGGATCTCACCGGCTTGATTGGGCTCGCCAGCAGGCAGCGCGCTGCCCGTGATGCGGTCGATATTGTGCTGGGACGCTTCGGCACGACGCCTGATGGCCGCTATCTTGTTGGCGTTGTCGAGGAGGGCGACACGGAATGCCTCCAGTGTCATCCCATCAGCGTTGGCGGCGACAGGGGTGGACAGGCCCTGCAGGGCCGCTCGCAGCAGATCCTGGACTGCTCCATGGGAGTCCCTGCTGCGGCTGGTGACCATCACCTTTGCGATGATGCCGGTGCTGGCACCGCTGGCGACAGGAGGGAGCGGGTCATCGACGATCACCACATCGCCAGGGAAGGCATCAGTGGAAATCGCGTCAAAGTTGATGAGCATCTCGACAGGCTCGATGAAGGGGCCGGTGGAGCCAACGGACTCCAAGTCGGAGGTGGGCTCGTTGGCGATGCAGAGCTTGCCGAGAAGGTCGACGAGGCAGCTTGCGAGGCAGGCTGCTCCCGCATCGGGCGCGGGCTCGTCGGAGAGGCTGATCTTGCCGACGAGGTCGGCGATGCTGTTCGCGGAGCAAGCCGCCTCTGCATCAGGCAGCGTGCTGGTGCAAGCACTAGCGGGCGTGCCGGGCTGGCTGATCAGGCTGGTCGTGACGTGCTCGCCGGAGAGGAAAAGGGTTCCCGTCCAGAACATGTCTCCGGCCGACGGTGCGCTTAGCCCCACGGTGGACGCCAAATGTCAGGGATATCTAGCGACATATGCCAGGGGGTGACTTATCATGGATGGGGACAGGAGTACGTCGTCGGGGCTCTCCGTGGAGGTAACACCCCTAGTCCTGCTCTGCGGGGTCTCCGCATGATGACTAATGTCAATAGGTGGCTGCAAGGTTGCTCCTTGAGCTGTTCGGCTAGAGGAGGAAGAAGGGCAAGGCTAGCTCCTTTGCCTCTCTAGCTATGGGTGTGTGTGTTTGCATGGGTAAACCTAGGGGGTTTATATAGGCCTACCCCCCAGGGGTACAATGGTAATACGGTCGGGTGTAGGACCCAGACGTTAGTGTCTTGGGGCGTCGGGTTCTCCACCGGCAGCTAGGGCCCGCTGTTTGGTGGGTCCCGCCGGCTGCCGTGAACCTGGCCGACAAGTAGGGCCCGCCGCCTGCGGGCCACTCTGACTGCCTTTTGGTGTAGCTTCGCTCTTGATGACGGCAGCCTCGTCGGGTGACGCATGGCTATAGTCCCGCTGCTGGCGGGCGCTTACTGTAGCCATACTCTGTCTCATCAAATTAATGGCACGCGGACTATGAGGGGAGGGAGGGCCGCCTGCTAGAGGTCGGTCCGCCCTCGAGGCCGCCTCCTCATGGTTGCCGTCTTCTAGTTGCTTGCGGAAAGGTAGGGCCTGCCGCCTGTGGGCCGTACCGACCGCCCGTCGTGGGAGCATGGCCCTAGCTGACGTAGGCTGCGTCATGGGCCGTGTGGCTACAGTGCCACATCGGGCGAGGGGTGTTCGCTGGGTACGTCCGCACTATGGCCACGCTCCTCCGGGATTCAGGGGTAGAAGGTGGTCCTGTAGCCGCGCCCCGTCTCATCATAATAAATGGGTGCAAACTCTGAGGGAACGCAGGGCCGCTTGCTAGGTGCCGGCTCCCTAAGGCCGCCCTTTGAGAACACGCCGTCTTTTGGCAGACGGCCTCCTAGACCAGTTGGCCCAAGGAGCCAGCCATACGCCTGGAAGGTGCGAGGGGCTTTGCTTGCCCCGATGTCTTGAAGTGTTATGGGGTGCGGAAGAGGCTTCCCGTGGTCAATCCCTCCGACACTGAAAGTTACCATTATAATCACCATGTTATGGATAATATTTGACAACCCCAAAGTAAACGTTCTACATGATGGTATTCGACATTCTCATGGTCTAAGGATGTGAGTATGTGTTAACACTTTCATGATTATACTTATAACATTGTGACGATGTGATCTCGTAGTATATCATTCACTTGGGTCTGTCTAACACCACTGTTCTGTTAACAATGTGCCCCAATTGTTGTCATCATCCATTTTACTTCAATAATGCCCTATGATATGGAAACATGATCATCATGCAAGACATAAGCTAGTCTTAGAGACGAGAGTATGGAACGACTTGGTGTTTATGTCTCCACACATGCAAGTGTGTTTATCTCATATTCAAGAATCATTGCAATTATAGTATAGAAATATAAACTTAATTATAAACATGGAAATAAATAATAACATTTATTATTACCTCTAGGGCATATTTCCAACACTTTCTACTTATGCAATCGCACAACTTCATGATCGTGTTATGGTGTACCACCGATGATGTAGCAACTTCACATTGCAATAATGGATCACATCCAAATTGAAGGGCGTGTAGTGAGTGTGCTCATGAAACAAAGAATGCACATGTTGCCAAAATATCGTGCTCTTTTGTTTTATGGCTACAAACCCCGTACTTGTGACCAACCATGCGTTGCACAACAATGCATCCTCCCTCACCAAGTACCTTGCCATCATGCTTGATTCATGTTAAACAAGGAGAACGTCAAAGGACAATCAATGACATTTGGTAGAACACTTGTCGGGCGTGGTGTTTGCCATGGATGTCGTCGGTAGGGGGCGGCGATACCTGCGCTGCAGACCGATCTAGGGTGCAATGACAACAAAGTACAAGGTGTCTGGGTGGAGTGGAGGTCCAACAAGAAATGGTCAGCAACCAAAGTAGTGTAAAGGCGTGGCAATTTTGATGGCGCAGATAGATACCAAGGAGGAAGGTTTGGAGTGGGCGGAAGGGCTCTAGGAGGGGGTTTTAGGGTGGCGGCGGGCATCCAAACTCCTCCAAACGTCCCACAATTTTGTTTTTGTTTAGGAGAAATTTGGATGTCCAGACCGGTCCACTTACATTTGATGCAACATTGGATAGCAAAAAGTACTCAGGCATTTAGCAGATGCATGGCATTGGAGATGCCCTTAGGTTGGAAATTCCCGGCATGTAACGTTGGCATACTCTTTTTTGTTTTCTTTGACAACGCGTTGGAATACTCTTGTCTGGTTTATTTATTTTTTGCATCGATGGTATTTTTTGCATCGATGGGTCGTGAAACCTACCAATTTTGATCCTATCGTAATATTGTTATATGACTATTAAGTATTGGCGTTGTGGCCACCATTCAAGTTAAATTTGCTTTGCATGAAAAAAAGCGGCCACACCTTACCAATTAGTATACCATAGCTCATGTAAAATAGAAACAACTAGAAGCATACGCGCGCCTTGCTGCGCTGTTCTACTTTTCTACTGTTTATTTTTTTATTGTTAATTCACAAATAGATTGCTTGCTTCTCTATTTGCGGGTCGGGGGGTTGTTTTTCTCATGGGCCTTATGTGTTTTGGCTTCCATGATTTTGGGATGAGAACACCCTTTATTGCATTGCAGGATATGTCTAGATGCTAAGACACGTCATCATTTACTTGGTAGGATATTACTCTCTTTTCTAGAACTATTGTTCTTCACAAAAATGATATGTTAGCAGCACTACCAAAAACATATCCAAAGTAGTGGTTGGCGTCAAGCATGTCCCCGACCTGTAGGTAAACCATAGTACTGGATGGACATGATAATATTAATATGCAAAACTAATTGAAGACTTTAATATGCGTAACTGAGGCTTCTGATTGTAGTATTCATTTACAACAATCATACAACTCTATGATTTAACCAATCAATATTTCCTAATTTACCTTGGTCACATACAAATAATACAAAACACCAACAATTATGGTCTGCAATAATGGTAGAAGGGTAGTTAAAGTGAGAAATACGTGGAAGTTGTAACACTGCACCAAAGTATATGGCTTTTGGTTTTCAATATTCATCATTCATATGCGTAGTTAGAATCAAAATAGAAAGAACATATTTGAAATAAAAGCAATGATTTGCACTGACTAACTAACGACAGGAAAGGGAATGAAGCATGTTTATAGCAGCCTTTAAGAGGAAG
This sequence comes from Triticum urartu, assembly GCF_003073215.2. Lineage (NCBI taxonomy): Eukaryota > Viridiplantae > Streptophyta > Magnoliopsida > Poales > Poaceae > Triticum > Triticum urartu. Next base: position 327,446,869 of record NC_053025.1, read on the forward strand.
AGACAGAAATGGGAGGATTAAGATATAATAGCATAGGTGATTGATCTCAGTTTTCATTTGAATGTAACATTACTAATGCAATAATAAGGCCTGATCAGTTGTGTACATAAGCCATTGGAAAAGGCAATAATAAAATGGTTATTATCATATTTCCCGTTCATGATAAATGCTTATTATTCATGCTAGAATTGTACTGACCAGAAACTTAAATACATGTGTGAATACATAAACTATATCGTGTCCCTAGTAAGTCTCTACTAGACTAGATCGTTGATCAAAGATGGTTATGGTTTCCTGACCATGTGCATGAGTTGTCATTTGATAACGGGGTCACATCATTATGAGGAGGATGTGATGGACAGACTCAACCGTAAGCTTAGCATCAGATCATTTAGTTATTTGCTATAGTTTTCTTCATGTCAAGTATATGTTCCTTTGACTATGAGATCATGCTACTCCCGGATACCGGAGCAATGCCTTGTGTGATAAGTCACTTCGTAACTGGGTGATCATAAAGGTGCTCTACAAGTATCTCTGAAGGTGTCTGTTGGGTTGCATGGATCGAGATTGGGATTTGTCACTCTGTGTGATGGAGAGATATCTCTAGGTCCAAACCCGGGACTGGGTGTCTCTATTGCAAGGGGAATGGCCACTGGAAACGGAACTGCCCCAAGTACTTGGCAGATAAGAAGGCTGGCAACGTCAACAAAGATATGTATGACATACATGTTATTGATGTGTACCTTACTAGTGCTCGAAGTAGCGCCAAGATATTTGATACTAGTCCGGTTGCTAATATTCGTAACTCGAAATAGGAGTTGCAGAATAAACGGATACTAGCTAAGGACGAGGTGACGATGCACGTCGGAAATGGTTCCAAGGTTGATGTGATCGCCGTCGGCACGCTCCCTCTACATTAACCTTCGGGATTAGTTTTAAACCTAAATAATTGTTTCTTGGTGCATGCGTTGAGTATGAACATTATATCTGGATCTTGCTTATTGCAAGACTGTTATTCATTTAAGTCAGAGAATAATGGATGTTCTATTTATATGGATAATATCTTTTATGGTCATCCACCCCTTGTGAATGGTTTATTCTTGTTGAATCTCAATCATAATGATACACATATTCATAATAATGATGCCAAAAGATGCAAATTTAATTATGGTAATTCCACATATTTGTGGTGCTACCGCTTAGGTCATATTGGTATAAAACGCATGAAGAAACTCCATGCTGATGGACTTCTGGAATCACTTGATTATCAATCATTTGGTACATGTGAACCACGCCTTATGGGCAAAATGACTAAAACCCCGTTTTCCGGAACAATGGAGCGGGCAAATGACTTATTGGAAATAATACATACCGATGTATGCGATCTGATGAGTGTTGAATCAGGCGATGGATATCATTATTTTCTTGCCTTCACAGATGATTTGAGTAGATACGGGTATATTTACTTAATGAAACATAAGTCTGGAACATTTGAAAAGTTCAAGGAATTTCAGAATGAAGTGGAGAATCATCATAACAAGAAAATAAAGTTTCTACTATCTGATCGTGGAGGTGAATATTTGAGTTACGAGTTTGGTATGCATTTAAGATAATGTGGAATTGTTTCACAACTCACGCCACCTGGGACACCACAGCGTAATGGTGTGTCCGAACATCGTAATCGTACTTTATTAGATATGGTGTGTTCTATGATGTCTCTTACCAATTTGCCACTATCATTTTGGGGTTATGCATTAGAGACGGCCGCATTCACGTTAAATAGGGCATCGTCTAAATCCGTTGAGACGACATTGTATGAGTTATGGTTTGGCAAGCATCCTAAGTTGTCATTTCTTAAAGTTTGGGGATGTGACGCTTATGTCAAGAGGCTTCAACCTGATAAGCTCGAACCCTAAGTGAAGAAGTGTGTCTTCATAGGGTACCCTAAAGAAACCATTGGGTATACCTTCTATCACAAATCTTAGGGCAAGATTTTTGTTGCTAAGAATGGGACCTTTCTAGAGAAGGAGTTTCTCTCAAAAAAGTGAGTGGGAGGAAAGTAGAACTTGATGAGGTATTTGTACCTTCTCTTGAATTTGAGAGTAGCACATCATAGAAAACAGTTCTCGTGATGCCTAGACCAACAAGAGAGTAAGCTAATGATGATGATCATGAAACTTTAGATCAAGTTACTACTGAACATCGTAGGTCGACCAGGACACGCTCCGCACCAGAGTGGTATGGTAATCCCATCCTGGAAGTAATGTTGTTAGACAACGGCGAACCTATGAACTATGAAGAAGCAATGATGATCCCGAATTCTGACAAATGGCTTGAGGCCATGAAATCCGAGATAGGATCCATGTATGAGAACAAAGTATGGCCTTTGGTGGACCTGCCCGATGACCGGCAGGCAATTGAGAACAAATGGATCTTTAAGAAGAAGACAGACGCAGATGGTAATGTCACCGTCTATAAAGCTCGACTTGTCACAAAGGGTTTTCGGCAAATTCAAGGAGTTGACTACGATGAGACTTTATCACCCGTAGCGATACTTAAGTCTGTTAGACTCATGTTAGCAATTGCCGCATATTACGACTATGAAATCTGGCAGATGGATGTCAAAACAGCGTTCCTTAACGGGTTCCTTAAGGAAGAGTTGTATATGATGCAACCAGAAGGTTTTGTCGATCCTAAGGATGCTAAAAAGGTATGCAAGCTCCAGAGATCCATCTATGGACTGGTGCAAGCATCTCGGAGTTGGAATTTACGCTTTGATGAGGTGATCAAGGCTTTTGGTTTTATACAAATTTACAGAGAAGCTTGTATGTATAAGAAAGCGAGTGGGAGCTCTGTAGCATTTCTAATACTATATGTGGATGACATATTATTGATTGGAAATGATATAGAATTTCTGGAAAGCATAAAGGGTTATATGAACAAGAGTTTTTCAATGAAAGACCTAGGTGAAGCTACTTACATATTGGGCATTAAGATTTATAGAGATAGATTGAGACGCTTGATAGGACTTTCACAAAGCACATACCTTGACAAGATTTTGAAGAAGTTCAAAATGGACCAATCGAAGAAAGGGTTCTTACATGTGTTGCAAGGTATGAAGTTGAGTCAGACTCAAAGCCCGACCACGGCAGAAGAAAGAGAAAGGATGAAGGTCATCCCCTATGTCTCGGCAATAGGCTCTATAATGTATGACATGTTGTGTACCACACCTGATGTGTGCCTTGCCATAAGTCTGGCAGGGAGGTACCAAAGTAATCCAGAAGTGCATCACTAGACAGCGATGAAAAATATTCTCAGCTAGCTAAAGAGGACTAAGGACATGTTTCTCGTTTATGGAGGTGACAAAGAGCTCGTCGTAAAGGGTTACGTTGATGCTAGCTTTGACACTGATACGGATGACTCAAAGTCACAAACCGGATACGTATTTATTTTGAATGGTGGAGCAGTCAGTTGATGCAGTTCCAAGCAGAGAGGTCATAGCAGGATCTACATGTGAAGCAGAGCAGCTTCGGAAGCGACGAACGAAGGAGTCTAGATGAAGGAGATCATCCCTGATCTTTTTGGGGGGTGCATATCCGATCTAGGAGTTGTGCCTAGTGCATCGGATCCAATGACTATCTTTTGTGACAACGCTAATGCAATTGTTATAACCAAAGAGCCCAAGATTCACAAGAAGACCAAGCACATCAAACGTCGCTTCAACTCCATTCGTAATAAAATTAAGGATGGAGACATAGAACTCTGCAAAGTACATACGGATCTGAATGTGACAGACCCATTGACTAAACCTCTTCCACAAGCAAAACATGATCAGCACCAGGACTCCATGGGTGTTAGATTCATTACTATCTAAACTAGATTATTAACTCTAGTGCAAGTGGGAGATTGTTTGAATGCCTGGAGGGAATAATAAATTGGTTATTATCATATTTGCCATTCATGATAAATGTTCATTATTCATGCTAGAATTGTATTGATCGGAAACTTAAATACATGCGTGAATACATAAACTACACCATGTCCCTAGTAAGCCTCTACTAGACTAGCTCATTGATCAAAGATGGTTATGGTTTCCTGACCATAGACATGAGTTGTCATTTCATAAAGGGGTCACATCATTAGGAGGAGGATGCGATGGACAGACTCAACCATAAGCTTAGCATCAGATCGTTTAGTTATTTGCTATAGCTTTCTCCATGTCAAGTATCTGTTCCTTCGACCATGAGATCATGCTACTCTCGGATACCGAAGGAATGCCTTGTGTGCTATCAAACGTCACTTCATAACTGGGTGATCATAAAGGTGCTCTACATGTATCTTCGAAGGTGTCTGTTGGGTTGCATGGATTGAGACTTGGATTTGTTACTCCGTGTGATGGAGAGATATCTCTAGGCCCTCTCGATAATTCAACATCATAAGAAGCTTCATCTAACTAATGGGTTTAGTCACGGGATCTTGCATTACGGAACGAGTAAAGAGACTTGCCAGTAACGAGATTGAACTAGGTATGGAGATACCGACAATCGAATCTCAGGCAAGTAACATGTCACTAGACAAAGGGAATTGCATACGGGATTAACCGAATCCTCGACATCATGGTTCAACCTATAAAATATCTTCCTGGAATATGTAGGAACCAATACGGGCATCCAGGTTCCACTATTGGTTATTGGCCAGAGAGGTGTCTTGGTCATGTCTGCATGTTCCTGAACCCGTATGGTCACACGCTTAACGTTTAATGGCGCTAGGGTAGTATTGAGATATTAATAGCAGAAAGTCCAAAGGTTGTTCGGTGTCCCGAATGAGATCCTGGACATCACGAGGAGCTCCAGAATGGTCCGGGGGTAAAGATTTATATATGGGAAGTCATATTTTAGGATCCGAAAGAAGTTCAGGTTTTTCGGTATTCTACCGGGAAGCTTCGATGAGGTTCCTAAGGATTCCAGAGGGGTCCGGAAGTCCATGGATGGTTCTACCACGTCCCAAGGGCCAACTTGGGTCGTAGGGGGCATCCTAGCCCTATTGGGGAACGTAGCAGAAATTCAAAAAAATTCCTACGTGTCACCAAGATCTATCTATGGAGAAACCAGCAACGAGGGGAAGGAGAGTGCATCTACATACCCTTGTAGATCGCTATGCGGAAGTGTTCAAGAGAACGGGTTGAAGGAGTCGTACTCGTCCTGATCGAAATCACCGGAGATCCTAGTGCCGAACGGACGGCACCTCCGCGTTCAACACACGTACAGCCCGGTGACGTCTCCCATGCCTTGATCCAGCAAGGAGAGAGGGAGAGGTTGAGGAAGACTCCATCCAGCAGCAGCACAACGGCGTGGTGGTGGTGGTGGAGGAGCGTGGTACTCCAGCAGGGCTTCGCCAAGCACCGCAAGAGACGAGGAGGGAGAGGGGTAGGGCTGCGCCAAGAAGGAGAGGAACTCTTGTCTCTGGCAGCCCAAAATCTCAAGTATATATAGGGGGAGGGGAGGGGCTGCGCCCCACCTAGGTTTCCACCCCTAGGGGTGGCGGCCAGCCCTAGATCCCATCTAGGGGGGCGGCCAAGGGGGGAGTGAGGGGGGCGCACCACTAGGTGGGCCTTAGGCCCATCTGAGCCTAGGGTTTGCCCCCTTCCACTCTCCCTTGCGCCTTGGGCCTTGGTGGGGGGCGCACCAGCCCACCTGGGGCTGGTCCCCTCCCACACTTGGCCCATGCTGCCCTCCGGGGCTTGTGGCCCCACTTGGTGGACCCCCGGGACCCTCCCGGTGGTCCCGATACATTACCGATAAAACCCGAAACTTTTCTGGTGACCAAAACAGGACTTCCCATATATAAATCTTTACCTCCGGACCATTCCGAAACTCCTCATGACGTACGAGATCTCATCCGGGACTCCGAACAACATTCGGTAACCACATACAAACTTCCTTTATAACCCTAGTGTCATCGAACCTTAAGTGTGTAGACCCTACGGGTTCGGGAACCATGCAGACATGACCGAGACGTTCTCCGGTCAATAACCAACAGCGGGATCTGGATACCCATGTTGGTTCCCACATGTTCCACGATGATCTCATCGGATGAAACACGATGTCGAGGATTCGATCAATCCCGTATACAATTCCCTTTGTCTAGCGGTATTGTACTTGCCCGAGATTCGATCATCGGTATCCCGATACCTTGTTCAATCTCGTTACCGGCAAGTCTCTTTACTCGTTCCGTAACACATCATCACGTGATCAACTCCTTGATCACATTGTGCACATTATGATGATGTCCTACCGAGTGGGCCCAGAGATACCTCTCTGTCACACGGAGTGACAAATCCCAGTCTCGATTCGTGCCAACCCAACAAACACTTTCGGAGATACCCGTAGTGCACCTTTATAGCCACCCAGTTACGATGTGACGTTTGGCACACCCAAAGTATTCCTACGGTATCCGGGAGTTGCACAATCTCATGGTCTAAGGAAATGATACTTGACATTAGAAAAGCTTTAGCAAACGAACTACACGATCTATGCTATGCTTAGGATTGGGTCTTGTCCATCACATCATTCTCCTAATGATGTGATCCCGTCATCAACGACATCCAATGTCCATGGCCAGGAAACCATAACCATCTATTGATCAACGAGCTAGTCAACTAGAGGCTTACTAGGGACATGGTGTTGTCTATGTATCCACACATGTATCTGAGTTTCCTATCAATACAATTCTAGCATGGATAATAAACGATTATCATGAACAAGGAAATACAATAATAATCAATTTATTATTGCCTCTAGGGCATATTTCCAACAAGCCCTGCTAGGCCAAGCACACCAACCCCTTGGGCCCATATGGGAAGAGTCCCAAGTGGAGAAGGCACCTCCCCTTGCCTTGTGGGGAGGGATTCCTCGCTTGGCCGGCCAGCCCCTCCTTGGAGGAGGGGCCAAGGGGTTGTGCCCCCCCCTCCTCACCCCTTTATATAGTGGGGAGGCGCAGGGGGTAACCACCCTTCCAGACTTGCCCACAAACCGGATAAGTATTTATTTTGAATGGTGGAGCTGTCAGTTGGTGTAGTTCCAAGCAGAGCGTCATAGCAGGATCTACATGTGAAGCGGAATACATAGTTGCTTCAAAAGCGACAAATGAAGGAGTCTGGATGAAGGTGTTCATATCGGATCTAGGAGTTGTGCCTAGTGCATCGGATCCAATGACTATCTTTTGTGACAACACTGGTGCAATTGTCATAGCCAAAGAGCCCAGGTTTCACAAGAAGACCAAGCACATCAAACGCCGCTTCAACTCCATTCGTAATAACATTAAGGATGGTGACATAGAACTTCTCGTCAAAAAAAGGATGGTGACATAGAACTTTGCAAAGTACATACAGATCTGAATGTGGTAGACCCGTTGACTAAACCTATTCCACGAGCAAAACATGATCAGCACCAGGACTCCATGGGTATTAGATTCATTACTATGTAAGCTAGATTATTAACTCTAGTGCAAGTGTGAGACTGTTGGAAATATGCCCTAGAGGCGATGATAAATTGGTTATTATCATATTTTCCGTTCATGATAAATGTTCATTATTCATGCTAGAATTGTATTGACCGGAAACTTAAATACATGTGTGAATATGTAAACTACACCATGTCCCTAGTAAGCCTTTACTAGACTAGCTCAAAGATGGTTATGGTTTCCTAACCATAGATATGAGTTGTCATTTGATAATGGGATCACATCATTAGGAGGGGGATGTGTAGCCGTAAGCTTAGCATCAAATCATTTAGTTATTTGCTATAGCTTTCTTCATGTCAAGTATTTGTTCCTTCGACCATGAGATCATGCTACTCCCGTATACTGGAGGAATGCCTTGTGTGCTATCAAACTTCACTTCGTAACTGGGTGATCATAAAGGTGCTCTATAGGTATCTTCGAAGGTGTCTGTTGGGTTGCATGGATTGAGACTCGGATTTGTTACTCCGTGTGATGGAGAGATATCTCTAGGCCCTCTCGGTAATTCAACATCATAAGAAGCTTCATCTGACTAATGGGTTTAGTCACGGGATCTTGCATTACGGAACGAGTAAAGAGACTTGCCAGTAACGAGATTGAACTAGGTATGGAGATACCGACAATCGAATCTCAGGCAAGTAACATGTCACTAGACAAAGGGAATTGCATACGGGATTAACCGAATCCTCGACATCATGGTTCAACCTATAAAATATCTTTCTGGAATATGTAGGAACCAATACGGGCATCCAGGTTCCACTATTGGTTATTGGCCAGAGAGGTGTCTCGGTCATGTCTGCATGTTCCCGAACCCGTATGGTCACACGCTTAACGTTTGATGGCGCTAGGGTAGTATTGAGATATTAATAGCAGAAAGTCCAAAGGTTGTTCGGTGTCTCGGATGAGATCCGGGACATCACGAGGAGCTCCAGAATGGTCGGGGGGTAAAGATTTATATACGGGAAGTCATATTTTGGGTTCCGAAAGAAGTTCAGGTTTTTGGGTATTGTACCGGGAAGCTTCCAGGAGGTTCCAGAGAATTCCGGAGGGGTCCGGAAATCTATGGATGGTTCTACCACGTCCCAAGGGCCAACTTGGGCCGTAGGGGGGCGTCCTAGCCCTGCTAGGCCAGGCGCACCAACCCCTTTGGCCCATATGGGAAGAGTCACAAGTGGAGAAGGCACCTCCCACTTGCCTTGTGGGGAGGGATTCCTCCCTTGGCCACCGCAGGGGGCAGCCACCCTTCCAGACTTGCCCATTACCTCTCCCAACTCCTCCCATATTCCTCTGGTACACACTTGGCAAAGCTCTGCCAGAATTCCGTTGCTGCCACCATCACCATGCCGTCGTGTTGGTTCTGATCTCATCTACCTCCTCTCCCTCGCTTGCTGGATCAAGGAGAGGACGCCATCAAGTTGAATGTGCGCTAATCTCGGAGGTGCCATCTGTTCGGCACTAGATCGGATTGAATCGTGATTAGATTGCAAAGAGTACGACTACATCAACTGCGTTACGGCGCTAACGCTTTCGGTCTACAATGGTATGTAGACACACTCCCCTCTCGTAGTTATGCATCTCCTAATTGGATCTTGGGTGTTTCGTAGGAAATTTTTTGATTTTCATGCAACGTTCCCCTTCATAAGCAACCTATGACAATTAACCAAATTATCTTCATAGGAAGACCTAGTTATCATCTTGTCTTATTGTTTTAGTGCCAATTAAATTCAGTTACAGACCGCGTGCTCCTTAGGCTTGGAACCATATCCTAATTAATACTCCCTCCATTCTAAAATATAGTACATACTTTGTTTTGAAAAGTCAAACATACCAGTGTTTGACCAAGTTTTAAAAAATCAGCATCCACATGTGCAGTTATAGTTTATTTATTTAATACTTTAGATATTGATAGTTTCTTCTAAAAACTTGGCCAATGGACATCTTTGACTTTAAAAAAGCTAATATGCACTGCACCGTTGAACAGAGGCAGCATAAAGCATGCCATGTATAAACTGCGTGAGCTTGTTAATCCACAAGCACGGAGATGGTACTTAAGCAGTGAAGCATGAGGCTTTCAAATTGAAACTTCACACGGTGAGATAAAATCCCGGTATAATCTGCTACCTGTTTAGCACTGAAGCGATCAAGATTGAATTTGAATCAGGCTGCCAAAGAAAGGACAAATGCATTTTTGCCCCTAGTTGGAACCTACCGACGAGGTTTGCCCTTACTTTTCGACTCCACTTAGATTTGCCCCTGAGGTTGCCCGAATGCCCTTTGACCGTTTGACCAATACTTTGAGAAATCATAACAAATTCATATAAACTCAGAAAAATGCAAATAAGATATCAAAATATTTAGATAAACATTACCTTTATGCTCGTATCATTTGCATTCAGGACAAAAGCACCATTTAAACTACTTGACCTTATTAATGTTATTAACATTATTAAAATGAAAAGGTATAAACAATAGCTTTTTCATGAAGAAACAATGCATGTAAATGTAGCTGATGTTTTCTAAACATCCGTATAACTTATTTGCATTTTTTGAAGTTCATGTCAACTTGTTATGAATGTTCAAACGACATTGACCATCATTTTGAAACTTCATCACAAGTTCATATGAACTCATAAAAATGCAAATAAGATCCCAGGATGTTCAGAAAACATCACCTACATTTGCATGTAATTTTTATTCATGAAAAGGTATTGTTTATACATAATAATATTAATAACCTCGAGTAGTTTAAACGGTACTTCTGTCATGAATGCAAATGACATGCACATAAAGGTAATGCTTATCTGAACATTTGGCTATCTTATTTGCATTTTTCTGAGTTCATGTGAATTTGTTATGCATTTTCAAAGTATTGGTCAAATGGTCAAAGGGCATCCGGGCGACCTCAGAGGCAAATTTGAGCAGAGTCGAAAAGTAAGAGCAAACCCCGTGGGTAGGTTCCTACTAGGGGCAAAAATGCATTTGTCCCACCAAAGAAAGGATGACAGAGGAAGAGGAAGGAGGTATCGAGAGTTGTACTGCAGACCTTGTGGGGCATGGCGTGTTGATGAAGACGACCAAGTTCCGAAGACGGTAATCATCTCTAGGCCCCGAGCGTCGTTGTCGTTGGATGTTAATTACCGCACAAAAGAAGGGGAGAAAGATGGAGCGATGGGCGAGGTATGCAGTGTGGTGGTGGACAGGCAAAGCCCGTGCAGCCTTGTGGTGCGGAGAAGGCAGTGTGGGACTGACTCCCATGCAACCATGTCGTGCGGAGGAAGCGGTGATGGACTGGCGACGCCCATGCAACCATATGATACGGAGGAGCAGGTGATGGGTCGGCTGCCTGTGCAACCGTATCATGCGGAGGAGGCGATGATGGCTCGGGCATACCGACATAAGAGAAGGGGAGATGGGCGGGGCATGCGGCGTGGTGATGGACTGATAGCATCCACGCAGCCACGTGACACAAAGGAGGCGGTTATGGGCCAAGCTGGCGATGACCGTGCCACTATGCAATTATACATCATTTTTATAGGTGTGGACATAATTGGCCGCATCATTAATTTCCTTCGTACCAGATGTACATGAGCGACATGTAACCCTTTTTTCTCTCACAAAAAAGTAATTCCTTTGATCTAAAATAAATGTTATGATTTTAGTTTAGTTGTGGTTTTAGTTCAGGGATACACGTAACACACAAGTGCTGAACACATGTACTCACTCCGTTCGGAATTACTTGTCACAGAAATGGATGTATCTAGATGTATTTTAGTTCTAGATAAATCCATTTTCGAGACAAGTAATTCCGAACGGAAGAAGTAGTTAGATGGTTGAGCCAAATAGTAAACAGTACTCCTTCCAGTCCTTTTAGTCTGCATATAAGTTTTGTTCAAAGTCAAAGTATCTCTACTTTGACCAAACTTATAGAGATCAACATTCATAATGTAAAATGAACATTGTTAGTGTTAAATCAACATTGTTAGATTCATTACGAAATGTAGTTTCATAGTATATAGATTTCATAGTGTAGGTGTTGATTTTCTTAATATAAATTTGGTCAAACTTTGTAAAATTTGACTTGATATAACCCTAATATGTGGAGTAAAAGGACCGCAGGGAGTACCTAATATATCCAAACCTTTCAACTATGTGTGTTCAATGAAAAGAGACGTTTCCATCAACTACAAAGGCATTTGTGAAGACTTCGTCAATCTCAAGATGACATACCGACTCAGTCTCTCAAAGGTACACATAGGGATATGGTGTGTGCATGCATTCATATGGATGAGCAAATTGTACTGTGTTCAAGAAAAAACAATACCTAGTTACCTAATAAAAAGACCATGATTTTTCTAAGAAAATCAAAGTGATTTTTCTACAAAAATAAGAGACATGGTCACTTACCATCCCAGCCCCGGAGCGCTCACAGCGCTGAATTTCGAGGGAGCTTAGATATTGTATATATATATATAGTGATATTACATGTGTGTTGACTCTGCCGTCAAAAAAGGTCATGTTTACTCGTCAAATCAAAAAGAAACAAGACGTATTTTCATGTGCTGTGACATGGCAAGAAAAAATGTTCAGGCCGATATACAATTTATGCGGCACAAAATGTCCAGGTTGTGTATCCCTAGAGGAAAATTCTGAAACCAAGAAACTAACAGTTTAAATACGGTGATCTAATAGTAATACAATAACAACACAATACAATTCACACTTCCATGGAACAGCACACCAGTGTATGCTCATAACTGAATAACTTTGATGGAATACCGATCCTCAAGTTTCCGTCACTTACTTGATAAGAGACTCCATGGCTTCAAAGAATAGAGGCACAAACTCCCTGTTTGGAGTCTTGACTGCACACTTGGCACCAGGAACACCAACAGCAGCAGTAAGCTCTATCAGGAATGGAATCCCACGGGGGATCTTCGCAGACAGATACAGCACATCCATGTTTGCATTTTTCCGTTTGGCAATAAAGAACACATTTGATGCTGCAAGGTGTTCAACGGTGGCATCTATGCTGCTGATGACAGAATTGGGGTATTCTTTTGAAAATTCATTGTCATCAGGTAAAGATTTCCAGGCCTGCAGTCAGATTTAACCAATTCAAACTACAGATTAACAAGAAGGATATAATAGCGGAAGAGTACTCACTCGCCACAGGCGTTCTCTACAAGCCCTAAGGCCAACAGACCAAAACCAAACAGCTAAGCGAATCAAAACAACTAGGACAGCAACTACCGAGAAGAAAAGATTTACTCGTAGTAGATTTTACCTCAAGAAAACTCGTTCGCTCCATTTTGCCATCTTCACCAAAGAAGACATGGAGCGAACCTTTGTCACTGAAATACCACACAGGTTGCTGATTATTCTTCACTGCAACCTGCAGTAGCAAGTTTGGTGCTCCAGGGGAGACATTCTGGGAGAACACCATAGCTAGGAGCGTCCTGGCTGAGGACCCAGGTTGGAGTGGAGGAACCTTATTCATCAACCGACACCAAGTTCAGTACAAGAAACTGAAATCTAGAAACAGAACTAACAAAATATAGACATCCTTGCACCTGAAGTGGTCCACCGGCTGCAAGACCAAATGTGTTCTTGTTAAACTGAATCATAAATCCATCTAATACACCCTGGGTCCCATTCTCAAAAGATATATCATAGTATATCTGGCCATCCCGTCGCACCAGTTGCGCACTGATCTGGAGACCTTGGCCAGTGGTTGAAGGCAATACAACAGGCAGTGGAGGTCTGCAGGGAAAACAATCAGAAAAGTCAAACTGGAGAAAAACTGGCTCGATCCGTATAACATGAATAAAATATCAAACTAAAACTTGGAGCAAAAACAATAAAAAGTTTTGCTGACCCTGAAGATGCTGTAGGCTCGTCAACAAGAACCAGGGCATTATCCAAACCCATTAAATCACCTAGGAGATCTGGGATCGGAGCAGCAACTGCTGGGGCTGCAGCTGCCGGCTGCTTCACTGGTACATTTGATGAATTGCCAGTACTAGAGGACGGTGATGCCCCATCCAGTCCCTGAGATGGTGACTCCGAATACCCAGTTTCTCCAGCATCAGCAAACTCCTCATCATCCACCCTAGGAGCTGCCTTAACACGGCTAACAAAGGCTTCTGGGGGCTTGTGATAAACTGATGATAATGTAGAAATGTTTGCTAATAATTCATCAAGAAGCGAAGAGTCAAGCTGGTTAGAGTCATCACTGATCACAGGCTTCTCTGCCAGAACAACATCTTTTGCTGCCTGTCAAAGCCACACACATACCCAGTGGTCACAGGGATATCTGACAAACAAAGGATAGGAAGGTGCGAAGTGTAAACTTTCAATACCTCAGGATCAGTAGAAAGAAGTCGCCAGTATATGTAAGCTCGATCACGCAGATCAGGATTGTCTGTTTCGACTGTTGCATTATTGAGAACAGCCTACAGAAATGATGCAGATTAGGCAGAAAACTGTGGCGCATAAAGTTATTAAACAGAATTTGTTAGGGACAGGACATACATTCTATTGGAATAAAGCCATTATTCATTCATTCAGCTAAGAGAAATTTGAATATAGTGTACCCTTATGAACCAAACATTCTTGTTCTCAACCCAAAAATTTGACTATTCTAATTATTAATGTTGCAACACAATTCAAGGTATGCTCAATGCTGTAAAGATATCAACAAGCCTTTTTGAACACCATGACATGCCATGGTATCAAATAAGGAGATATTCAAAGACTCTTACATCATGCCAAAAGTTATTCTTTGCTCCGCAATTTAGTGTATCTATCATCTGCAAGAGTAAACACAGGAACTGAGAATAGTAACCTGTATCATCTGCTGGGGCCCCTCAGTTGGCTTCTTAAGAAACAACTTAACAGTCGCTGTTAGCAACTGCAGTTGAACTAATGCTGGTTCTTCTGGGAATGTATCCAAGAAACTCTCAAGGAGTTCATCAGCATTGTCAATTCTTTCGGCATATTCTCCAATTATCCAAATCATTGATGCCTGTATAAGAAAATAACATGTAAGTGAACAAAACATGCAAGAAATTACAAAGACCGTTCATAGACAATACCTTAGCCTCTGGTTCATCTAAAGTGTCCAAACTTTCACAAAGTGTTGCGATGATAGACTCATATCTGCATATTTTGGCAAGAAAAAGGTTACTTTTTTACAAAAACATATGCTGAGCACAAAAGAAGAGCTCTGTAGTTCCAAAAACATAGAATGTTGAGCTTCCAGGCAAACCACTCACGTGTTAGGATAGCGTCTAAAGATGTCTTTGATGACAATGATAGCTTCCTGTACGACATAATTAACCTTTATCTTGATCAGCTCAAGCAAGACACTGATGCACCTTTCAGCAGCTCTCTCCAATTTAATTGCACATCTTCCAATCGCACGTACAGCTTTCCTCACAAAGTCAACATCCACCTCTGTGGCGTATTCTTTGAACTCCAATAGTACCTATAACGAGCTCAGTCAACTTCTGGATGGCAACTTGTAGAAAACAGATCTAGTACTATAATCAGAAATGAACAAGATGCTTAATAAATTTAACTATGGTAAGATTCACACTTGAAGTGATGGACTTCTGTTCCTACGGAGTTTTATTTACAATTTCTAATTCTGTTATGTATGAGACAGGAATATAATAACACAAGGCAGTAGCTAGAAATATTGTTCCACTCAAGTCAACATCATAACCACAACAGTAAATTAGTACATAAGAAAGAAAATTATGTACCTGATCAATGTTCCTATCTGACGCAAGCTTTATCATAATCTCTAACTTTTCCATCTTGACATATATTGGGTCATTGTACTTGCAAAAGAAGACCTATTGCCAAAAATACTATTGAGTTACAGAAACACTGGCATGATTGATTGATGAATAAGAATAGCTCGAAGACAAACAAATGTCACCTTAATTTCATGTGCAAGTATTGTAGGCCTTTTTTGAACAATCAGATTGATATTTCTCAATGCTACATACTGAATCTCGGGCTCTGCCGACAGTAGAGTAACCAGAGGGGGTGCCATTTTCTTGCAGAGATTCCGGACAACATCAGTGCTTGTAATGAGCTCCATTTGTAGAAGGATTATCTGTGTGAAAGAGACAACCAACAGGTTAACTCTTACTGCAAAATCAAAAACAAACAGCAACTGCTGTCTTGAATAGTACCAGAACCAGCATTCCAACTTAAATGGATATGTATCATCCTCCGACTAAAAGGTCAGGAACATGAAAATCAATCCAATGCCACAGTCCATTTGTTCTTCCTATGATTTATGAGGATACATTTAAGATGAAAGAAAAAACTTTATTACCTAGTTAAATGAGCCTATAAATAAACAATATGAGTATGTCTTATTTGGGTACTTGCAGATATGTTTTTCCTTACCCTGCTACCCATGCAGTGAGAACTGGCAGCGCCCCTGTTCAGGCCTGACAGATCAATACAAGTACACATGGCACTGTGCCAATCTATGGTTAATGAATACCACATACACAACTGCATGCAGCACTTTCTAAAACTTTACTGTGTTCTAGTACATGTGAATCAGGCTAATGTACCTTGACAGCAGAAAGAACAACTGCACAGTTTGCATGTTGAAGACGGGGTGTAACTCGTTCCACTATATTTTCTGCGTCCCTTGCATCTGTTGCTTTGTACCTTGACAGAGAATCAAGAATGAAAACTTGTCCCCACCTGCAAAATTATCAAATATGATAAGCAGCTTACTCTAGAAAAATATGGGGGTTCAGAACCCAATATAGCAAAAACTGCATCATACTCTGTGCATTCATTCAGAGCAGTCAGAAGCTTTGTCAATGTATGGCTGGTGATCTCAAAGATCGGACGAGCACTACTGTCTTGAATCTCTGCCAGAGCAGCAACAGCATTTGCAACCACCATAGGATTGTTGTCAGAAATTAAGTCTTTGAGGGCCTCTAGAAATCCTCTGTCCTCCACTAGCTCAGCATTTATATCATAAAGCTTAGCAACACAAATAGCTGCTGTCTTCCGCACATATGGATCATCGTCCTGTGAAAAAATTCAAGACACAAGTATAGGCTTAATTCAATGGGAGACAGTTTTTTTTAAAGGAGTGTACAAACACCAATATACACCTTGAGGCATCTTTGAAGAGGGTCACACAGATACTCTGTGATTTTGTCTACACGGATGCAACCCATAGTCCTCACAGCCAAAGCACGGATCAGCGGATTTGGATCTTGTGAATCCTGCAAAAGTTTTGAATCTTCTTATTAGTTGCTGCTTCTGCACGGTTTCTTTCACACATGTTATAGCTTTATTTTTCTGCATAAATGTTCATTAGTAGTAATATGGTTATAATTTCTCACCTTAACAAATGTGTTCACGGCAAGTATCGCTAGATCTGGTTGACTTTTAGCATAGTTGATGAGATACAAATATACTAGTTTTTTCAGCTCCAAGTTCTCAGTCTGCATACAGTTCACGACATCCGTAAACAGTGATGAGACATCTTTTCCAACGGTCATCGCTGCAATCACTTTCTTGACAGCATCTTTTCTCTTGTCCTGCAAACCATGTTTCCACCAAAGCCTCAGATGCCAGAAGTGAACACATAATATGGTCTTACATCATTTATTCTTGCATTAAAACTAGAAAACAGAAATGGGATCTATGGCTGGTGAATGACTGACAACAGTATATAGTCCAACCATTCTTGCTACATGGCATACTTCATCGCTGAGAATATTTCATATTAAAGACTGATATGGTACAAATGTTCATTAATTATGCATTAGAACATGGATTTTACAGCAAACGTGCAGCGCTGCAAAATGTAGCCAGAACGGCGACAGAATATTTTGTGACCGGGGGCTAGAGATGGCGTCTTAAAACCACTAGACCACCAAATCAAAATGATGTAGCATGTCTTGCTTGCAAAACATGGAGAAGTGATAGAGCCTAAGATGTGCTCTTATATTTCTTTACGGAGGGAGTACCTTTCTGTTTTAACCATGTGCGGAAAACCGCAAAGATGGCATAGATAAATATAAAGGATAAACACCTTTTTATCAGCAGCGAAGTGCCATTTCTACAGCTACACCAATGCATATTGATGCATATCTGGAGCCATGAAGATAAAAAATAAACTAGATGGAGGTAATGCCCGGCCCCGCACATAACTCCAAAATTACTACCTTATTCAAAAGGTATTCATTTACCCTCGAGAGCTTGGCTAACCAGACATCGAGTAGTCACTATATTCGATTTAATCTTGCTTTCACTGAAAAGCCCCGAAATGGATCAGAACTCAGTGCATTCATCTCGCTCCAAAGCAATTCAAACTCAAATCCGTCTGAACAGAATTCGGCACATTTAAGTACATTTTGTTGAAGAAAATGACCCCGAGATCGTCACTCTGCCGCAAATTCCAATTCTCGGAACAGAACCTAATCCCGTGGGATACCAACCAAAACTCGCAGATCTCAAACCGCCCGCGCGTGGGCACCCAACACCCTGGCCAGATCTGGATCCGGGCCAATCGATCCTCGGGCACAGCAAATCACACAAGAAGATAGACAGGGGAGAGACGGCGAGGCAAGGAGGGTGACCTTGTACTGGGAGTTGAGCTCCTCCTTGAGCTCGGGGATCTCCCCCTTTTTGGTGGTGGAGAAGTACTTGGAGTCGTGCCCGCTCATATCGCCCCGGCGAGCCTACCTGCCAAACACGCACCGGTCGCCGCCTCCGGCTGCGGAGCCGGGGGGTCGTGGTGGAGGCGTCCGATCTCGCGCGCGGCGGCGGTCGGCGGCCTGCCTGCCTGCCTGCGCAATGGGATGGGATTGGAGTTGGCGAGGGGAAGCCAGACGGGTGTGCGTGCGTGCGAGAGTTATGGGGATCAGAGAGATTGGGAGGGAGACGACGACGACGGTGGAGATCTGATCGGCTGCTCGCAAGTCATTCTTTTTTTTAAAATAGCTTTATCTTTTTTTTTAGATAAAATAGCTTTATCTACTATCTACTATCTATCTATCTACTACCACTATAAAATAACGAGAGGGGCAGATCCAAACAATCTCAACCGTCTATCCGTGCGATCTAAAGGTTGAAAACCTTTCTGTGTTTAACACAACAAGCCACGAATCCCACTCATCGCATCGATCGCCCACTAATCCCACCATACCCCTTCGTTGTCATCAAACTGCCCTTCCCTAGGCTAAAAAAGAAACTGCTCTTCCTACATCAAAAAATAAACAAATTGCTCTTCCCTAAGCACACGACGCACCATGTCTTCTGCACCCTGCTGCCGCCCCGCCGCTCCACCTCTGCTGCTCCATGAACGCGGGCGTGGGTCGCCGTCGGCGCCGCCGCTCGACGTGAGGGCGGGTCTCCGCCACCGCTCGCCGCTTGGCTGCTGCCCCACGGACGCGAGCGAGGACTGAAGCTGAGCGCTCGGGCCGGTGGATTGGGCACTAGGACGATGCAGAGCACGAGCGGCGGCTAATTGTGCTCACGGCAATGATGGCTGTAGAGTAAGCCTGATTTCTGGGACACATTATAGCACGCTGCCTGTAATCGTTTATTCACTCAGCGTTGCAATGGCCGCCCAAGTGTCCAGTGGCCCCTGCAAATTCTGGCTTGTGCGTGCATGATGCTGCCGACGTGGTATGCGTGTTGGATGGATAACTAAGGGCATGTGCGCCCGGCTGGCCGGCATGTGTGTTGTGTGTGCGTGTTCACTCAGGTAATCAGATGTGTTGTATGTGTGCTCAATAAGTGTTTGCGTCAATGCTCGACTGAAAACGGTTGTTTCAAATTTTGCATTTTAGTTCAGAAACAATAAATCATTAGCACCTTCTATTATTTTACTTCACTAGCACCTTATATTTTTAATCATTAGCGCCTTTTGATTCAGGTAATGTTCAAGTTCTTTATCAGGACCTTGTCTAGAATATAACTGCATTGTAGGAATCCGCCTCCAACCAAAGGAACCTCGTCTTCCGGGTGAAAACCTAGATTTAGTTTGCTGGATCGGATGGCGGCGACATCTTCTTGGACGTCGTTTTGGAGGCGCCATCTTTGGAGACGAGGTTCGGTTGGTGCTTGTGGCTTTTGTGCTTCTGGTGGTATGCCAAGACGGTGGATGCCGGAGCGGTGGCTCCGTATGGTGGATGTATGCCGAGGCGGCGGCCTCGGATGGTCATGCAACGACGGTCCTATGGGGTAGGTCCACTGTTTTGCTTGGCGTGGGTGGCGACCTGGTGTTGCGAGGGTGGCCAGTTCGTCGGCTCGGTCGACGCGATCTGTGGGGTCAGTCTGGCTAGAAGTTGGGGCGACGGCCCTGGATGTTTGGTACAACATCCGTGGTCTGCGGGCGGTCGTCTCATGTAGCAAGGGCGATGAGGCAACTGAACTACGCGGCTTTGTGGCTCTCGTGTGGGCGGGGGATGTCGGAGCGGCGGCTCCGGAGTCGGGGGTGTGTGTTTGTTGCAATGTTGCCTTGGGTCGTGTGGTCGGCAAGGGTTCATTGCGTGTGCGGTTTTTTTTGTCTGGTTTTCCTCATGAACTGGGGCACTCTGTTAGGTTTTCGATCCGGTTTTCCTCATAAACCGGATCACCTCTCTTATTCTATAATGCAAAGCCGGAGCACCTGTCCCTCTGACGAGGTTTTGTCAAAAAACTGCGTTGTGGGAATTGCACACTTATAGGAGCCATTGCCTACATCTGAAGAGTAACGGAGTCGTGTAAATTCATGCTCTGGTTCTTATGTAATGGTGCACTGCTATGCATCACGTATGCAGGTGAAACACGATAGAAAGAAAGGTTTCTTGATGATATTAGTTATTTGGTGAAACAACTGTTTTATATAGAAGCTTCCTTTCACTTAGCCAAGAAAGGGAAATGATTTTTGATTTTAGTTCAAAATATTATGGTGTCAGTTCATTTCTTGACAGGTCCTGTTTTCATGTAAATATATGGGATTTTTAGGGTCTATTGCTAGGTCTCTTCTCCATGGCCATGCCATCGTCGCCCCAAGCCCAGGTGAACTATTTATCCTTTTGATTTCTTTACCTCCAGTTCTTCCTTCACTTTCCATGTACAAACCTCAAAGCTAAGGCTTGGGAAGCACCATGGAGATAGAAAGCTGCCACAATGCTCCGTGAAGAAATACGCGGAGTTCAGCAGCAGGCATGCACTAATTTGTGATTTAGCACTCTGACTCTATAGTTCAAAAATTGGTATTACCTTTTGATTGTGCTAGCGATACAGTACTTCAACTCCTAGCCGAATCAATTTGGCATAAGAGGTGGAGGATTGGGACAAAATCTTCCTCTTTCGTAATTCTATGTTTGGAACCATAGTACAAGTTAGGGATCTTTATTTCTGTTCAAGTAAAATTACTTGCAACTGTATTCTCACATGTTTCATTATTTTTACACATTGCGTATTCATAAGGTACTACAGAAGATTCTGATGTGATGATGCAAAGCATGATTTAATAATCTTTTACTCTGCACATTTTAAATCCGGTTTCATAAATATTGTGCTTTTCTCAAGTTCAGCTACCTGGTCAGCTTAACAGAGTCAATGGCTGTAAAGGATTTTCATGATGATGTTGGTGAATGACTGAATGCCCAATCTATCTCTGTCAATTGCAGAATTTGTAAACCTCTCATCTGTGGAGTGATATTTATTTGTCGAGAGCTATCAAAAGGTTTGCTTCCCAATTTTAGCCACCTTCATGCATTTTAGTTGCAACACTTACAAAAGTGTAATAAAATTTAAATGGATAGCTCAGCCGAGAAAACACATTTTTTTCTCCTTTGATTTCTTCTTGTCCAGGCTAGGAACCATCTTGCGCTCAACCAAATTCATGTTCTTTGACTAACTTTTCCATCAAGGTAAACCCTTTGGTTCCCATTCTGTCTTTGTTCAAGTGTCATTCTCAATCAGTTTGTAGTCCATATCTTCAGATCATGTACTGCCTCCAATACAAATTAGTTGTAGCTCAAACAGATGTATCGAGCAATGAAATACGTCTAGATACATCCGTTTCAGCAACAAGTAATTAGTTGTAGCTCAAACAGATGTATCCAACAATGAAATATGTCTAGATACATTCGTTTCAGCGACAAGTAATATGGATCGGAGGTAGTACTTTTTATGACATGCAGATCATATACTTTTAGTCTACAGTTTATAGCTAGAGCATAACAAGCACTTGTATTTGGATTATGTTCCTTGATTCGCCTATGTAAAACATTAGTATGTACTTGAATTTCAGTTTGGGATCTAGATAGATTGGCTTGTAGTTTATGATGCCATATACTCCGTGCTGAAACATGGAATTGATACTCTACCAATTAGTCAAGTCAATGCTCTCCATAGTTGCTAAGCAATGGACGAGGAATCTTAATTCCTAAACATAATATTTCCAGTCATTTTTATGTCTCCGTAATTAGGAATTATACGTACTTTGCATGAGAATTAAATTTTTCAAAAATGTAGGTCTATTTTATGATAGAACTAAGGCCGAGCTAGACGTCGGCTCACCGGCCCAAATTTGGGCCGGTCGCCTCATAGCCGCCCGATTTCAACGATTACAACTATTGAATTTCACATCCTTGTTTCGTCCACCAACACCCCACGCACGTGATTGACTCTGCCACTACCTCCGCGTCCCGCCTCCCCATGCGTCCCCTGCCTTTCCTTCGCTTCCGCCTCTGTATACCTCACCCTTACTTGCCTGCTTACAGCTCCCAGGGGAGTTGTGGAGCTAGGGGAGGGGAACGGGTGAGCAGCAAGAGGATAAGAGGTGAGAGTGAGCAAAACAAGAGGACAAGAGAGATGGTGAATCGGGCGACGAGGGGACACACACAATCTTTCATGATCCAACGGCTACGCGTGCGACCGGCTGACTCTGCCAGCCGGCTGGGCAGAATCGTTTGCCTAAAATTAATGTATTGTAGCTGAGACGTGCATTGCACGTGCAAGCTTACTAGTTAAAATTTAAACAACGGTTATATCGTCCGCTAATTGATTCAAAAATAAAGCCCGAAGGTGAGTCCAACCACAGATTCGGTGGATCAACGCAACCATTTTGTGCTAGCACATAAGCTACTTTATTAGCCTCTCTATTACAATGCTCTAAAACAACCTTCCCGAAATCTAAGAGTGATAAACAACATGTATCCAATAGTGGAGCAGCGACCATGGAGTGTCATTCATTCTTCTGCAATGTTTGTATCAAAACCAAGCAATCCGATTGTATGCGAATAGATGTGCAACCCATATTTGATGCAAGTCTAAGGCCCTCTGCTAAGGCAGCCGCTTCCGCTGAGACCATATCTGGCACATGATCAAACTTTGCTGTCAGCACGCCAATGAAAGTGCCCGAGGTATCTCTTAGTATCGCTCCACCAGCCCCCGTGTGGTCTTCTTCAGAGAAAGAAGCATCCACATTAGGAGCCGGCTGGTTTGGGAGTGGTTTATACCATCTGCCCACCTGTGGGGGCCCTGTCGATTTACTCAAAGCACGAACAAAATTGAGGGTCAGAGCCCGAACTGATTGACCAGTTTGAATCAGTGGTTGGACCTCTTCTTCCCGCACAATAACTCTCCTCTGCCACCAGAGATACCAACATGTAATGGATATTAGTTCTGGTAGTTGCACCACTTCCATATAGTTGACACTATGGGCCAGTTCGCAAAGGAATATCTCAAGAATTTCAGCACCCGAGCGCCCTGGTGTAGCCACTGTGCCTATGATTTCATATAGTCCCAGGTTTGCCCAGATCTCCTTTGCTCGGCCACACTGGAAGATCAAGTGCGCCGTATCTTCAGCATGCAACGAGCAGATGGGACACTGTGAGGAACGTGCAATATGTATATTGGCGAGAATACATCTGATGGGATAGCATTGTGCAAACATCTCCATATAAAGATTTTAACCTTGCTCGGGACCTTCAGAGACCATAGGTTCTCCCAGATGGGGTGTGGAGATGGACCATGTACAACCAAACTACTGTCATTGCTGGATGCAAATGCTACTCCCCATTGCCAGTAGTAAGTAGACCGTACAGTAAAGATCCTCGACTTGGTGAGATGACATGCTATAAAGTCCTCAGTCTCATGTTGGTATATAGGAATCTGAAGAATCCGTTCAGCGTCTACATGCCAAACATTATCACGAATAAGTGGCTCATCCCACTCACCTGTGGTTGGATTAATAAGCTCATTTACCTTGGAGAGGATGCAGTTTCCCTGTACTGTCAGTATCATCCTTGAGCTGCTACTAGGGATTCAACAATCATCCCAGCTATCAATTTTCATTCCATTTCCAACCCTCCAGATGCACCCTTCCTTGAAGGTCTGAATTCCTGACCATATGCTTTGCCATACATAAGATGAACCCTTCTTCAAATCATAGTTTAGCAGGTCTCCCGATGGATAATACTTAGCTCGCAGAACCTTGGCACAAAGTGAGTCATAGTTATCTATGAGTCTCCAGCATTGTTTAGCGAGCATTGCTAGATTAAAACTATGAATATCACAGAAGCCCATGCCTCCCCTAGATTTTGGAATGCACATCTTCCGCCAAGCAAACCAATGCAGTTTCCGTTGGTCCTCACCATCACCCCACCAAAAATGCGATATAGTATCAGTGATTCCCTTGCAAATTTTCCTCGGAATTTAAATACACCCATCACATAGGTCAGGATGGCTTGAGCCACCGCTTTAATAAGAGCCTCCTTTCCTCCATATGACAAATTGTGTTCCTTCCAGCCACTTATTAATTTCTGAATTCTTTCAATAAGATGTTTAAAGCAATCCACTCGGTCTACTCCAATCATTGAGGGGAGTCCCAGATATTTATCAGACAGAGACTCAGTCATAATATCAAGTATTTGGCACACTTCTACCTTATCATCAACATTTGTGTTTGGGCTGAAGTATATGGATGATTTTGCGGCGCTGTCCATCTGCCCCGAGGCTTCACAGTAGTCATCTAGGATCCTCTTTAAAGTGATAGCATTAGCTGCATCTGCCCTCATAAGAATCAATGAGTCGTCAGCAAAGAGCAACTGAGTGATAAAGGGGGGTCCCGACAGACCTGAACTCCCTTGAAATTCCCTTGTTCTTCCTCATGGGTGATCAAATCCAAGAGACCTTCCGCACATAGCAGAAACAAGTAGGGGGAGAGAGGGTCCCCTTGCCGTAGGCCTCTACTTGGGAGAAAGCGTCTGTTTCATTTGAGTTGAAACTCACCTTATACTCCATCGAAGTAACACAAGCCATTATGAGTTGTACCCACTGTGCTGCAAAACCAAGTTTTAACAAGATAGCTTCTAGGAAAGCCCATTCCACTCTGTCATATGCTTTGTGCATATCAAGCTTGACTGCGCAAGAGCCAATCTTCCCTCTCTTCTTCTTCATAGACTATAAGCACTTTGAGTCTCACAAATAATTTCTGGAAGGGAGACTTTCAATCTTGCTGCCAACATTTTTCTATGACCTTGTAAACCATGTTACAAAGGCTAATCGGCCTGAACTGTGATACATTCTTTGGTGTTTTGACTTTTGGTATTAAAACTATGGTGGTTGTGTTCCATCCAACCGGAATCACCCCACTATTAACAGCCTCTGGTACCTCTTTCACTAGATCTTCCCCTATTAGGTGCCAGAATTTTTTATAAAAGATTGCATGGGGACCGTCCGAACCCGGCGCCTTCAGGTCTCCAGTGCTAAAAGAGTGCTTTCCTAACTTCCTTTTCAGTGTAAGGAGCAAGTAAGCTTTCATTCATATAAGGAGAAACTTTTAGCTTTATGATACGTCTCCAACGTATCTACTTTTTTCTAACGCTTTTCCTCTTGTTTTGGACTCTAATTTGCATGATTTCAATGAAACTAACCCCGGACTGACGCTGAGAACTACCATGGTGTTGTTTTTGTGTAGAAATAAAAGTTCTCAGAATGGAACGAAACTTTATGATGATTTTTTATACAATAAAAGAGAATTTCTAGAGGCAAGAACCACCGGAGGGGGGCACCTGGGTGGGCACAACCCACCAGGGCGCCCTCGCCTCCAAGCGCGCCCAGGTGGGTTGTCCCCACCTGGTGGCCTCGCATACCCTGAAACCGACGCTATAAAATCCTATTTTTCCAGAAAAAAAATTAGGGAAAAAGAATTATCGCGTTCCACGAGATGGAACCGCCGTCACCTCCTGTTCTTCATCGGGAGGCAAGATCTGGAGTCCATTTGGGGCTCCGGGGAGGGGGATCTTCGATCTTCGTCATCACCAACCCTTCTCCATCGCCAATTCCATGATGCTCCCCACCGGGAGTGAGTAATTCCTTCGTAGGCTCGCTGGTCGGTGAGGAGATGGATGAGATTCATCATGTAATCTAGTTAGTTTTGTTAGGGCTTGATCCCTAGTATCCACTATGTTCTGAGATTGATGTTGCTATGACTTTTCCATGCTTAATGCTTGTCACTTTGGGCCCGGGTGCCATGATTTTCAGATCTGAACCGTTTATGTTATCACCATTATATCTATGTTCTAGATCCGATCTTGCAAGTTATGGTCACCTACTACGTGTTATGATCCGGCAACCCCGGGGTGACAATAGTCGGGACCACTCCCGGTGATGACCGTAGTCTGAGGAGTTCATGTATTCACCGTGTGTTAATGCTTTGTTCCGGTTCTCTATTAAAAGGATGCCTTAATATCCCTTAGTTTCCAATTGGATCCCGCTGCCACGGGAGGGTAGGACAAAAGATGTCATGCAAGTTCTTTCCATAAGCACATATGACTATTTACGGAACACATGCCTACATTATATTTATGAACTAGAGCTAGTGTCGTATCGCCCTAGGTTATGACTGTCACATGATGAATATCATCCAACAAATCGCCGATCCAATGCCTATGAATTTCTATTATATTGTGTTTGCTACAAAATTACTGCTATCACTGTTACCGTTGTTACCGCTATTGCTACTACTATCAAAACTATCATATTACTGTGCTACTGATCACTTTGCTACAGATAATTAATCTCCAGGTGTGACTGAATTGACAACTCAGTTGCTAATACTTACAAATATTCTTTGTGTCCCCTTGTGTCGAATCTATAAATTGGGTTGAATACTCTACCCTCGAAAATTGTTGCGATCCCCTATACTTGTGGGTTATCAAGACCTTTTTCTGGCACCGTTGTCGGGGGGCATAGCTACATTTGTTGAGTCACTTGGGATTATTATCAATTTATCACTATGAAGAATCTGAAAGATGCTAAGACTAAGATATTTCCCTCTAAGACAAGGGAAGGTAAGGAACTGCCATCTAGCTCTTCTTTAGATTCACCTTCTGTTATAAGTAAACTTGCAACAACACCACATGCTATTAATCCTGATATGTCGCAAGTTGTTAATGATGCTACTTCTGCTATGAATGATACTTATGATGATGCTAGTACCTTGCTTGATGATGATGTGCCACTAGGTGAATTTCTTGATGAACAAATTGCTAGGGTAAGAGAGCATGATATTGTTGAAACTGATGATGAGCTTGAAACTGAAAATCTTGAAACACCTACTAGAACTAGCCCTCCTAGATATGAATTACCTGAGGTATTGGAAGGTTATGTTATGAATGAGGAGACAACTAGAGACATTCTTGCTTGTAAGGATAGAGATGATCTAGAGAAATTATTATGCAAGTATAAAGAAAAATCCTTGAATGCTAGAATGCAATATGATCCTAAGTTTGCTACTCCACCTATCTTTACTGATGATAAGGATTATGAATTCTCTGCCGACCCAGAGTTAATTACTTTGGTTGAATCTGATCCTTTCCATGGTTATGAAATGGAAAATGTTGTGGCACATCTTACTAAGTTGAATGACATAGCCACCCTTTTTACTCATGATGAGAAAACTCACTATTATTATATTCTTAAATTATTTCCGTTCTCATTAAAGGTTGATGCTAAAGCTTGGTACAATACTCTTGCTCCTGGTTGTGTGCGTAGTCCCCAGGATATGATTTATTACTTCTCTGAAAAATATTTCTCTGCTCATAAGAAACAAGTTGCCTTGCAAGAAATATTTAACTTTGTGAAAATTGAAGAAGAGAGTCTCCCACAAGCTTGGGGGAGGCTTTGCCAATTGCTTAATGCCTTACCTGATGATCCTCTTAAGAAAAATGAAATACTTGATATCTTCTATAATGGACTAACCGATGCTTCTAGGGATTTTCTAGATAGTTGTGCTGGTCGTGTTTTCAGGGAATGAACTATTGGGCAAGCTGAAGAATTATTGAATACATATTGAAAAATTATGATGATTGGACTCTTCCTGAACCACCGCTTAAACCCACTCCAAAGAAGAGGGGTATATTATATCTCAGTCCTGAAGATATGCAAGAGACAAAGAAATCTATGAAGGAAAAAAGTATTAAAGCTGAGGATGTCAAAAATTTACCTCCTATTGAAGAAATACATGGGCTTGATACACCACCACTCCCTAAGGTGGTAGAGGTGAATTCTCTAATGAAATTCAATGATAATGACAATCCTCACAATATGCATCCTAGCCAATGCCTTTATAAGTTTGAAAATTATATTAGAAAACAAGATCACTTCAATGCAAATGTTATGAAACAATTGAAATACAATTCTGATATGATTGCTTGCTTGAGTGACTTGTTATTTAGAATCTCAAATGATGTTAGAGGTGTGGGAAAACATGCTTCTATGGTTCAAACCCAGTTAGAACAAGTTGCTAAATCTCAAAGAGAGTTGCTTGATGAAATGAATAATAATATCAACGATCATGCTGTTAGAGTAATGACTAGAGGAGGTAAAATGACTCAGGAGCTACTTTATCCTGAGGTACACCCAAAAAGAATTGAACTAGACTCCCAAATAGCTAACACTAATGCACGTAGTACTCCTAAAAAGAAAAGGAAGAAAAATGATAGGACTTTGCATGCCTCCAGTGAACCTGAAGTAGAAAAACCACCTGATAATGAAGTTTCTATGTCTGATGCTGAAACTCAACCTGGTAGTGAACACTCACCTTTTGATAATGAAAAAGTTAATGATGAGGTTCATGAAGATAGTCAACCAAATAATGAAGAACCAGACAATGATGTTGAGATAGAACCTGTTGTTGATCTTGACACTCACAACCTAAAAATAAAAGATATGATAAAAGAGACTTTGTTGCTAGAAAACACAGTAAGGAAAGAACCGTGGGTTCAAAAACCTATGCCCTTTACACCTAAGTCAACTAAAAAGAAATATGATGAAGAATTTGAATGCTTTGCTGAAATGCTAAGGCCAGTCTTTTTGCGTACTCGCTTGACTGATATCCTTAGAATGCCTCCTTATGCAAAGTATATGAAAGACATCATCAGCAATAAGAGAAAAATACCAGAAGCTGAAATCTCCACCATGCTTGCTAATTATACTTTTAAAGATGGAGTACCTAAGAAACTTGGAGATCCGGGAATACCAACTATACCTTGCTCTATCAAAAGAAATTATGTGAAAACTGCTTTATGTGATTTGGGAGCTGGTGTTAGTGTTATGCCTTTCTCTTTATATAAAGACTTGATTTGAATAAACTCACACCTACTAAAATATCTTTGCAAATGGCTGACAAATCTACTGCCATACCTATCCGTATTTGTGAGGATGTGCCCGTTGTTGTTGCTAATGTTATTATTTTGACTGACTTTGTTACACTTGAGATGACCGAGGACAACAACATGTCGATTATCCTTGGTAGACCCTTCTTAAATACTGCAGGGGCTGTTATTGATGGCAATAAAAGCAAGGTCACTTTTCATATCAATGGTAATGAGCATACGGCGCACTTTCCGAAGAAACAATTCCAAGCGAATGGTATTAATGTTATTGAAAATTCTCCGACAATCACTATTGGAAGTTTTCAACTACATCTACCTACTTCCAAAAAGAAATACGAAATGCTTATTGTTGGGAACATTCATATCCCCGTTGAGGTAACTTAGTGATTTACGAAAGTTCTTCGGTTTCATGCTAATCGAAAGTGGTTGTTAATAAGACCTGATCAACCTTATTAATGGATCATTTTTGAGAGGTATGAAGTTGATGAATTTAGTGAGCACCACCTTCCGTCCCTACTTTTAATTTTCTGTTTTTATTAGTTAAATAAAATAAAATGCCATGTTTTGTCTGCTTTCTGAATTTATCGTTGAATAAACAAAATGACCCAAAAATAAAAGTTCTCAAAATGCCCTGAAAATTTAATACAATTTTTTTCTAAATATTTATGAATTTTTGGTGCAAATAACATCAGAGGGAGGTGCACCAGGTGGGTTGTGCCCACCTGGGCGCGCCAGGACCCCCAGGCGCGCCCTGGTGGGTTGTGGTCCCCACGCGGCCCCCCTCACTTATCTCTTCATACCACATCATCACCTACCTCCAGAAAAATTCACCATTCCTCTCTCTCTCTCTCTCTCTCGTGTTCTTGCTCTCAAACCCGCGGATTTTGATCTCTTTGCTCGAAGCTCCGTTTCTGAAACTGTTTCGGGGGATTGTAGCTTGGTGTGTGTGTAGAATCGAAAGTATGTCTAGAGGGGGGGGGGTGATTAGACTACTTAACCAAATAAAAACTTAACCTTTTCCCAATTTTAGTTCTTGGCAGATTTTAGCTATTGTAGGACAAGTCAAGCAATCATCACACAATTCAAGCAAGCATGCAAAAAGTATATTGGCAGCGGAAAGTAAAGCATGCAACTTGCAAGAATGTAAAGGGAAGGGTTTGGAGAATTCAAACGCAATTGGAGACACGGATGTTTTTCCTGTGGTTCGGATAGGTGGTGCTATCCTACATCCACGTTGATGGAGACTTCAACCCACGAAGGGTAACGGTTGCGCGAGTCCACGGAGGGATCCACCCACAAAGGGTAATGGTTGCGTGAGTCCACGGAGGGCTCCACCCACGAAGGGTCCACGAAGAAGCAACCACCCACAAAGGGTCCACGAAGAAGCAACCTTGTCTATCCCACCATGGCCATCGCCCACGAAGGACTTGCCTCACTAGCGGTAGATCTTCACGAAGTAGGCGATCTCCTTGCCCTTACAAACTCCTTGGTTCAACTCCACAATCTTGTCGGAGGCTCCCAAGTAACACCTAGCCAGTCTAGGAGACACCACTCTCCAAGAAGTAACAAATGGTGTGTAGGTAATGAACTCCTTGCTCTTGTGCTTCAAATGATAGTCTCCCCAACACTCAACTCTCTCTCATAGGATTTGGATTTTGTGGAAATAAGATTTGAGTGGAAAGCAACTTGGGGAAGGCTAGAGATCAAGATTCATATGGTAGGAATGGAATATCTTGGTCTCAACACATGATTAGGTGGTTCTCTCTCAGAACATATGAGTTGGAATTGTGTATGTGTTCTGATGGCTCTCTCCACGAATGAAGAGGAGGTGGAGGGGTATATATAGCCTCCACACAAAATCCAACCGTTACACACAGTTTTCCAATCTCGGTGGGACCGAATCAACAAACTCGGTCAGACCGAAAAGGTAAACCTAGTGACCGTTAGAGATTTTCGGTGGGACTGACATGCAACTCGGTAGGACCGATATGGTTAGGGTTTGGGCATAACGTAATCTCGGTGACACCGATTACACAAACTCGGTGAGACCGATTTTGGTAATTAGCTAACCAGAGAGTTGGTTAGGCAAACTCGGTGGGACCGATTTGCTCTTTCGGTGAGACCGAAAAGTTACAAAAAGGAAACACTGAATTTACATTGCAATCTCGGTGGGACCGATTCGCTCTTTCGGTGAGACCGAAAAGTTACGAAAGGGAAACAGAGAGTTTGCAATCCCATCTCGGTGAGACCGAGATCCCTATCGGTAGAACCGAATTGCTAGGGTTTGGCAGTGGCTTATGACAAGTGAAACTCGGTGGCGCCGGATAGAAAGAATCGGTATGACCGAGTTTGGCTTAGGGTTTAGGTCATTTGTGGATATGGGAAAGTAGTTGAGGGTTTTGGAGCATATCACTAAGCACATGAAGCAAGAGGCTCATTAAGCAACACCTCATCCCTCCTTGATAGTATTGGCTTTTCCTAAAGACTCAATGTGATCTTGGATCACTAAAATATAAAATGAAGAGTCTTGAGCTTTTGAGCTTGAGCCAATCCTTTGTCCTTAGCATTTTGAGGGTTCCACTTTCACATCCATGCCATGCCAATCATTGAGCTTTCCTGAAATAATCATCTTGGAATAGCATTAGCTCAATGAGCTATATGTTGTTATGAATTACCAAAACCACCTAGGGATAGTTGCACTTTCAATGTGAATCCTCCGTTTTTCCAATTAGTTTTTGTTTTAGTGGTTTATATTTTGAATAATTAGCTACTCTTGGTGCTGCTGTAGATGAGCTTGCATGTTGAATTCTTAGAGTTCTAAGTAGTTTGAATGCTTGCTTGGCCTCTATGTATCCCTGTGAGTAGTTGTTATCAATCTTGTAAAGTTTTGTTGATAAATTTTTGTCACCCAAAAATTTCTTTCTTTAGAAAATTGTACGCGAACATGATGAACCTTTTTGGAAGGAGTTCTTAGAGGAGGAGATCCTCGGGGGCATCCTCTAGTGACAGCTCCGCTCGTCGGTTTTATGTTGAACCAAGTGAAAGTTCCATACGAGATGCCGCCACCAAAACATGCCTATGGCTGTGCGATGATTAGATGGTGAGTGTGGGCATCAAGGAGGAATTTGAGCAATATGTTCACAATGCCGACCTCGGTCCCTACATTTCAGATAAGTGCAATCAACACCACACTCCCACTGAATCATTTGTCAAAGGATTTGAATTCCATCTCTCTGAGTCTAGGGTGTCATTTAAACTGTATGAAAATCCTTTTACCATATCACTAGAGAGATTTGGTCAACATTTCAAAATCCCATTCTAGGGTTCGCTAGATGAACAACCAAGGTCCGAGTTTCAAGCATTCCTGACTAATCTTTGCTACGCTGAGACTAGGGGAGTGACGCAAGGTAGAATGAAGAGCACTCATTTTCCCACAATTCAGTACTTCGCATTATTTAATGGAAAATGTATGGTAGGCAAACAAGATTGTAGTACACTTTGTGCTCCAGACTTGAGCCTCCTACGCACCGCTCTCACCGGTGATAGAAGTTATAATCTTAGAGCGATTGTCGCACGCAGGTTGCAACACAACACTAATAGTGGTTATTTCTCTGGTGGCATTTATGCCACACGTTTAGCACGAGAGTTTGGTGTTGCACCTTTGCCCTATGACCCTATTTTACCCACGCAATATTTATACTTTGATGCTATGAAACGCCATAAGATCCTTAAAGGTGAACCCCATAATTTTACCTATAAATTGTTGTTTAATAAAGATTCTATTGTGCACACATATTTGCCTGCGCCTGCTCTCTTTGATTATCGTAGTAGGGGAAGATACTTTGTTCTAGAGAGCGAGGCCCAAGCTCATAACGCAGCGGTTGTGGTCGCACAGCAGGCTGAGGCATCCGCACCGAGAGCCTCCGTGAGCTACCACCCCGACCATTATCCATGCTACTGACTGATTACTAAGCTAGGCCAAAAGCCTAAGCTTGGGGAGTACGTATTCCCACCGACATTACATTCATGTTCACACATTTCATTCCAGTTGTCGGTGTCCACACTTTTTCATTGTATCATCCATGTCAGATTTATTTTCTCTCTTTATTATTATGTGTTTGAAAAACTTTCAGAAAATCCAAAAATATTTCCTTCTTCTTTTTGATTTTTAATTCTAGAGTAGTTAGCTGTAGCACTAAAAAGAAAACCCAAAAAGATTTCCTTGTTCTTTTTTTGCTTGTTGGGAGTTTTCCCGTGTAAATAGTTTTTCTCGTTTTTGCTTTTCCCTTTTATTTGCTTGTTCAAGAAAACCAAAAACTCCAAAAATATTTCAGACTGTTTCTCTAAGTTTCTTTTCTTTTTATTGAGTCGTACCGAGGAGAAGACCACGATGAAAATGTTGAGTGGCTCTCATATGCATTATTGTTGATCTAACAAAGAGCCCATATTACCTTGTATTCTCCTTTTGAATAACATGTTTTCATATTCCAGCTTAGTCCACGGCACTCTTGCACTATTATTATTTTCATATCGTTTGGTCATGCAAGTGAAAGGCAATAATGACGATATTTGATGAATTGGTCGTGGAAGAGAGAAATGGGTATGAACACGACTTGTTCTATTTTTGTAAATATGTTTAACCAAGTATCCATGCTTCAGCCCATTGTGATTAAACATGTTTGCAATGACAATTAGGGATTATAGTTTCTCTGCCATGCATAAGTAGCTAGGAGTGGATAATGATTTATCTTGGATGTCAACATTGCGTTAAAATGATTGTGATGTAGTATGATGATATGGTATCCTCCTCTGAATGTTCGAGTGGCTTGACTTGGCACATGCTCATGCATGTAGTTGAATCAAAACCAACATAGCCTCTATGATATTTATGTTCATGGTGTTCATATCCTACTCATGCTAGTGTCCAATGTTACTTATGCATAATGCATGTTCAAGACCATTGTTGCTCTCTAGCTGGCCGCTTCTCAACCTATTTGCTAGCCTTCACATGTACTAAGTGGGAATTATGCTTGTACATTAAAAACCTTGAACCCATGTTATTCCACATGAGTCCACCATACCTACCTATATGCGGTATTACCCTGCCGTCCTAAGTAAATTTGCATGTGCCACCTCTAAAAACTTTAAATAAATATCCTTTTTGTGTGCCTGGATCGTTCATGGAACGACATGAGGTAGTCGGTATCTTCCATGCTAAGCGGGTTATTCTCAGGTTGAGTGTTTATTCACTCACCACTGCATGAGAAAAGGGTGGTAATAGGGATTCCCAGTCCCAAACTGCAAACAAAAAAGTTTACAAATAATCAAACAAAAACTCCAACGGAGTCATAAACTTTACTTTATCGCTTGGGAACCGCCACTAGCGTGCTTAGCATGGAAGATATTGATAACTGATGGTCGTGAAGTAAACAAGAAGGGTGCATGTCTCAAATATCATTTACCTATATTTTAAAAACTTGAGCTCTGGCACCTCTGCAAATCACTACTTCCCTCTGCGAAGGGACTATCAATTTACTTTTATGTTGTGTCATCACCTTCTAAAATAAGTGCCAGAACCTGAGAGCACTGCTGTCATGCTGATGCATTGTGTGTAGCTAATGTTGGGTGCATCATGACTGGATCTTTTCTACCATGAATTACAATGTTTAGTCGCTGCTTGAACTTTGGAGGTGCTCTGCATTTATGTTTTGTGGTCTCAGAAAGGGCGAGCGAGATACCACTATTGTCATATTATATCATAGTTGTTTTGATAATGTGTTGCTGTTTGAGATATCTTATTATTGCTCACTAGCCGATTATGTCATAGATATGAGTTAATATAATTTTTAAGAGTTATTGTCGGCATGGTTAGTTATAATGTTGACTGAAAACCTGGGTGATGTTTAAGCTTATTTATGCAAACAAGAGCAAAAGAGTTCGTAAAAGTTTTTCTTTTTCACTTTCAATTTATCAATTGAATTGCTTGAGGACAAGCAAAGGTTTAAGCTTGGGGAGTTGATACGTCTCCAGCGTATCTACTTTTCCTAATGCTTTTCCTCTTGTTTTGGACTCTAATTTTCATGATTTGAATGAAGCTAACCCCGAACTGATGTTGTTTTCAGCAGAACTACCATGGTATCGTTTTTGTGTAGAAATAAAAGTTCTCGGAATGGAACGAGACTTTGCGAGAATTTTTTATACAATAAAAGAGAACTTCTGGAGCCAAGAACCACCGAAGGGGGGCACCTAGGCGGGCACAACCCACCAGGGTGCCCCCCTCCAGGCACGCCCAGGTGGGCTGTCCCCACCCGGTGGCCCCACAGACCCTGAAACCTACACTATAAAATCCTATTTTTCCAGAAATTTTTTAGGGAAAAAGAGTTATCGCATTCCATAAGATGTGGCCGCCGTCACCTCCTGTTCTTCATCGAGAGGCCAGATCTAGAGTCTGTTTGGGGCTTCGGAGAGGGGGACCTTCGATCTTCATCATCACCAACCCTTCTTCATCGCCAATTCCATGATGCTCCCCGTCGGGAGTGAGTAATTCCTTCGTAGGCTCGCTAGTCGGTGAGGAGTTGGATGAGATTCATCACGTAATCTAGTTAGTTTTGTTAGGGCTTGATCCCTAGTATCCACTATGTTCTGAGTTTGATGTTGCTATGATTTTGCCATGCTTAATGCTTGTCACTTTGGGCCCGGGTGAGGGAGTCCTAGATTAGGGGGTCCTCGGGTGTCCGGGCTATTCGATATGGGCCGGGCTGATGGGCCGTGAAGATACAAAGCAGAAGGCTTTCCCCCGTGTCTGGGTAGGACTCTCCTATGCCTGGATGACAAGATTGGTGTCCGGATATGGAATTTCCTTCTTCCACAGACCGACTCTGTGCAACCCTAGGCCCCTCCGGTGTGTGTATAAACCGGAGGGGTTAGTCCGTAGAGGCAATCAGAATTCACATAGGCTAGACATATAGGGTTTGGCCATTACGATCTCGAGGTAGATCCACTCTTGTAACCCCTATACTCATTGAATACAATCAAGCAGGACGTAGGGTTTTACCTCCATTAAGAGGGCCCGAACCTGGGTAAACATTGTGTCCCACTTGTCCCTTGTTACCTTCGATCCTCAGACACACAGTTCAGGACCCCCTACCCGAGATCGGCCGATTTTGACACAGACATTGGTGCTTCCATTGAGAGTTCCATTATGTTGTAGATAGAAGGATCGATGGCTCGCCTTGTCATCAATGATGATATCACTCCTGGAAGGGCCCTAACTCCAGGACAGGTCCTCCAGATTGGTGGTTTTTCCATGGGCGCTCGCTCGGCCATTAAGCCAACATCGCCCCCATAATTGCCAAACATCATCTCTATGTCGGCCTCGAACACTTCGAAAAGATGGATCCGGCAGATATCTCGTCCTTGAACGAGCTACTCGATCGCATCGCCGCCCTTGGCCTTGCAACAGACTATGATCAGATCAGGCTTAAACCCGATCAGAGGGAAATCAAGTCCCCACCGATCACCCATCTGGTAGCAGTCGTTGAGGAACGAGCCGAGAACGCTTCTTCCCCTAAGTTAAAAACCAGCTATGTTCGGATTTCCGAGCACTTCGAACCGGACACCCATCCTCGGGAGGAGACTCCATGTCCTTCGAACGGATCAGGCATTGAGCTCGGAAGTCACATGGACCTTCCTGGTCCTGAGCTGGTGACCTCGGAGATTCTTCAAGCTCCGGATTCAATCTCGGGTCAGGATTCGGGTTTTAGCCCACCCACCCACCACAATCAATATTCCCAAGTAATTCGGGCCCTCCAGACATATGTGACCTAATGTATGTACGGTAGCAACCTCAGGAAACGGTCCATCACTTTTGGGCCAGATTCCTCCTTGTTAAAAACAAGATTAAAGTTTGCTGTGACGACGACGCGGTTTTAGTTTTTTGTCGTAACTGTACGGACGAGGGAATTCTCAACGCCCTCAACCGCCGCTGCATACAACACTTTACAGAATTAGCACACATAGTACAGAAGTACTGCGTGATGGAAAGCACATGGAAGGCCCACACAGCCCGATGGGAACCTCTTGCCTTTAAACAACCCACCGTATGGGCAAAACGGATGCACCCTTACAAGGCATCCGATTACAAGCCCATTGACAAGGAAAACAAACCCTTCACGGGACAGAGAACCATCCTTGACGAACTACTCGGCAAGCCTTGTCAAATACATGTGACGCCGAGCACCAAACCAACGCACAACCATTGGGCATGTTGGGTACTCCGGAAAGTGGCTAAAAGCGGTGAGGCTATCCTCACCAGTACTACTCCAGAGAAGCATTCTTCGGAGGATGACAATCTCAACGTCTTTACGGTCTTCGAGACCTTCTCTTCAAATAATCAACGTAAAAGGGCACTCTGCGACCTCGCCGAAGTCAACCAAGTAATCGCAATGAACCCTTGGAACGACACGGCCATAACTTTCACCGCCGACGACGAACCAAGGGCCCGATCAGTTCGAGCACCAGCCGCCTTGGTCTTAAACCCAATTGTGGATGGCTTTCGACTCACCAAAGTGCTCATGGATGGTGGTAGCGGACTTAACCTCATCTATGAGGACACGCTCGATAAAATGCAAATGGACAAGAACCGCATCGAGCAAAGCAGTACCACCTTTCGAGGCATCATCCCCAATCGAGAATCACGATGCTCAGGGAAAATTAAACTTGACGTAGTATTCGGCACGCCTGGGAATTATAGGTCCGAAGAGTTTCTCTTCCACGTGGCCCCTTTCAAGAGCGGATATCATGCCCTCTTGGGGCGGGACGCTTTCGCACGCTTCCAAGCCATACCCCATTATGGGTACATGAAGCTTAAAATGCCAGGGCCCAATGGAGTGATCACTATCACCAGTGATCCGGATATAGCACTCTGTGCCGAAAACTAAACTGCATCCTTGGCCCTCGAGGCACTATCCGAGGCCCTCATGGCTGAAGAGCTAACCACCCTGCGTTCCACAGTGGACAAAGATGATGTGATCCCCGACAAGAGGCCCAAATCCACCTCTTTCAAACCAGCTGATGAAATAGTCAAATTCCAAGTGCACCTGACGGATCCTAACAAAAGAGCATCCGTTGGAGCACAGCTGTATCCGATGGTCGACACTGCCCTACTAGCATTCTTGCGCAAACATTGGGACATCTTTGCCTAGCACCCTTCGGACATGCCCAGGATCCCACGCAGACTGGCCGAACATAGCCTCAATATAATAAAGGGGTTCAAACCAGTCAAGCAAACGCTGCGGTGATTTTCCAAACCGAAACGACAAGCTATGGGGAAGGAGCTAGCCAAACTACTTGAGGTCGGGTTCATTAGAGAAATCAAGCACCCGGACTGGCTAGCCAACCTGGTCATGGTGCCGAAGAAGGATAAATCCTGGCGCCTTTGTGTCGATTTCAAAGACCTCAGTAAAGCTTGCCCTAAGGACCCCTTCCCACTGCCCTACATTGACCAAATTATTGACACAACCGCGGGACACGACTCATTGTGTTTTCTTGACGCCTACTCCAGATACCATCAGATTCAGATGAAGGAGTCTGGTAACCCACAAGTATAGGGGATTGCAAGATTTTTCGAGGGTAGAGTATTCAACCCAAATTTACTGATTCGACACAAGGGGAGCCAAAGAATATTCTCAAGTATTAGCGATTGAGTTATCAATTCAACCACACCTGAAAGACTTAATATCTGTAGCAAAATATTTAGTAGCAAAGTAGTATGGAAGTAACGGTAACAGTGACAAAAACAAGATAGGTCGAGTTCATACCAGCTTCTCTCATCTCACTCAGTCCATCATATATCGTCGTTATTGCCTTTCACTCGCATGACTGAATGGTGCGGATAATAATAATAGTGCACGTGCATTGGACTAAGCTGGAATCTGCAAGCATTTAATACAAGGGAGAAGACAAGGTAATATGGGATCTTGGTTAAATCAACAATAATGCATATGAGAGCCACTCAACATTTTCATCATGGTCTTCTCCTCTCGACCCCCAAAGAATAAGAAAATAAATAGAACTATTTACACGGGAAAGCTCCCAACAAGCAAAAGAAGAACGAGAGATCCTTTTGGGTTTTCTTTTAATTACTACTACTACAGGCATGGAAAGTAAACTAGCTAAAAGCTACAACTATTTTTTTGTTTTTTCTTAAGGTTTTTCAAACATACAAGAAGAAGGATTAGAAAGAAAAAAAATAAACTAGCATGGATAGTACAATGAAAAAGTATGAGCACCGACAACGAGAATGAGTGTGTGAACATGAATGTAATGTCGGTGAGAAATACGTACTCCC
Source organism: Triticum urartu (assembly GCF_003073215.2). Classification (NCBI taxonomy): domain Eukaryota; kingdom Viridiplantae; phylum Streptophyta; class Magnoliopsida; order Poales; family Poaceae; genus Triticum; species Triticum urartu. Next base: position 327,486,409 of record NC_053025.1, read on the forward strand.
CCAAGCTTAGGCTTTTAGCCTAAGTTGGTCTATGGCCACGGATCGAAGCTACTCTCTCTGGTGTACCGAGGAGGGTCCTCAGGGTGCCACTGGTTGGCGATCTCCTCCGGATCCCACTGATAAACAGACTGTCGATAAGGGTCAAGTGGTGGCTCAGGCTCAGGCTCTGGGACATGTGTCAGCCTCCAGTATGCATAAATGGCCTCGGGTAAGATGAGGTACGTGCCTGAAAGTATGTTAAACAAAGAGGGTGCAGGCAAGGTAATAGTCTCGCAGTGGGTTTTATCAAATATCAAATTATACTTAAGCATCTTCTTATTATTTTTAACAACAAATTCATGTGCTACCATACTCTTATAATCTAGAAAAATAGGGGGTAGCAACTTTTCCTCTTTCTCATAATGCCTAATAGGTATCTCAAAGTGTTTAGCAAGGCGTGAAGCAAAGATGCCTCTGAAGATGGGGCCCTTTGTACGGTTCAGACTTAATCGTTTAGCAACAATAGTGCCTAAGCTGAAAGTTGTATCACGAAACAAAGCATGGCGCCAAATGACAAGATCAAGAGCACTAAGATTTCCACTGTTCCTGTGACCAATTAAGCAGCCACTAGCAAATATCGCAAAGTAACGTAGAACAGGAAAATGTATACTAGTAATTCTTGCATCGGAAGCTTTACTCGTTTCCCCTACAACAATTCTTTCAATAAATCCATCCACATCACTACGATGTGGTTCCTCGAAGCTACCCACAAAGGGTATCTTGCAGAACCGACAAAAACCATGGAGTGACATCTCCTTAACCTCATCATATAAGTGAAACTCCAATGAAGGTGGTGATTTCTTAGCATGAAAATAAAAAATTTGCACGAAAATATTAGTGAGTAGGAGATATTGTTCGCGCTGGTCGTGGAGGAAGTCGGTGAGGCCTGCATTCTCAGCCAAGTAATAAAAGTCATCGTAAATTCCGGCAGCTCTCAAGAACACATCACAAGGCCATTCGCACGACGAACCTCCGTAGTGCGAGGAAGATTGTATTTGGGCTTTTTCTTCTCCTCATTCTGCTTATCCTTTGAGCTTCGGCTCGAAGAGCTCCTCAACAATCTCTTCATCATTTTCTTTCTCTCAACGGGGATATGCATGTCCCCAACAATAAGAATATCATATTTCTTCTTGACAGTAGGAAGAGGGAGTTCAAAACCTCCAATAGTAATCATTGAGATTTTTCCAATAGAATTGATACTGCGGACTTAAGGTTGTTTCCTCGGAAAGTGTACCGTATGCTCTTTACCATTAACATGAAAAGTGACATTGCCTTTGTTGCAATCAATAACAACCCTTGCAGTATTCAAAAAGGGTCTACCAAGGATAATCGACATACTATCGTCCTCGGTAATATCAAGAATAACAAAGTCCATTAAAATAGTAACATTTGCAACCACAACAGGCACATCCTCATAAATACCGACAGGTATAGCAGTTGATTTATCGGCCATTTGCAAAGATATTTCAGTAGGTGTCAACTTATTCAAATCAAGTCTACGATATAAAGAGAGAGGCATAACACTAACACCGGCTCCAAGATCACATAAAGCAGTTTTAACATAGTTTCTTTTAATGGAGCATGGTATAGTTGGTACTCCTGGATCTCCTAGTTTCTTTGGTATTCCACCTTTAAAAGTATAATTGGCAAGCATGGTGGAAATTCAGCTTTCGGTATCTTTCTTTTATTTGTAACAATATCTTTCATATACTTAGCATAAGGATTCATTTTAAGCATATCAGTCAAACACATATGCAAAAAGATAGGTCTAATCATTTTAGCAAAGCGCTCAAAATCCTCATCGTCCTTTTTCTTGGATGGTTTAGGAGGAAAAGGCATGGGTTTCTAAACCCATGGTTCTCTTTCTTTACCGTGCTTCCTAGCAATGAAGTCTCTCTTACCATAATGTTGATTCTTTGATTGTGGGTTATAAAGATCAACAGCAGGTTCAATCTCTACATCATTGTTATTGCTAGGTTGAGCATCAACATGAACATCATCATTATCATTATCACTAGGTTCATGTTCATTACCAGATTGTGTTTTAGCATCAAAAATAGAAATATCATTGGGATTCTCAGGTGTGTCAACAACAGGTTCACTAGAAGCATGCAAAGGCCTATCATTTTTATTTTTCTTCTTCTTAGAAGGACTAGGTGCCTTAACATTAGTTCTCTGAGAATCTTGATAAACTCTCTTAGGGTGGCCCTCAGGATACAAAGGTTCCTGAGTCATTCTACCCCCTCTAGTCATAACTCTAACATCATTATCATTTTTCTTATTATTTAATTCATTGAGCAAATCATCTTGTGCTTTAAGCACTTGTTCTACCTGAGTGGTAACCATAGAAGCATGTTTACTAATAAGTCTAAGGTCACCTTTAACTCTAGACATATAATCACTCAAGTGTTCAACCATATAAGCATTATGTTTCAATTGTCTACCAACCTAAGCATTGAAGTTTTCTTGTTTAACAATAAAATTATCAAACTCATCCAAGCATTGGCTAGCAGACTTATTACGAGGAATATCACCTTCATCAAATCTATAGAGAGAATTTACCTTTACTACCTATGTCGGGTTATTAAGACCATGTATTTCTTCAATAGGTGGTAAATTCTTAACATCTTCAGCTTTAATACCCTTTTCTTTCATAGATTTCTTTGCCTCTTGCATATCTTCAGGACCGAGAAATAGAATACCCCTCTTCTTCGGAGTTGGCTTAGGAATTAGTTTAGGAAGTGTCCAATCATTATCATTACTCAATATATTATTCAATAGCAATTCAGCTTGCTCAACAGTGCTTTCCCTGAAAACACAACCAGCACAACTATCCAGGTGGTCTCTGGAAGCATCGGTTAGTCCATTATAAAAGATATCAAGTATTTCATTTTTCTTGAGAGGATGATCAGGCAAAGCATTAAGTAATCGGAGAAGCCTCCCCCAAGCTTGTGGGAGACTCTTTTCTTCAATTTGCACAAAATTATATATTTCCCTTAAGGCAGATTGTTTCTTATGAGCGGGGAAATATTTAGCAGAGAAGTATTAAATCATATCCTGGGGACTACACACACAACCAAGAGCAAGAAAATTAAACCATGTTTTAGCATCACCCTTTAATGAGAACGGAAATAACTTAAGGATATAGTACTAACGAATTTTTTCCTCATGAGTGAATAGGGTGGCTATATTATTCACTTTAGTAAGATGTGCCACAATAGTTTCAAATTCACAGCCATAAAAAGGATCAGATTCAACCAAAGTAATTAACTCAGGATCGATAGAGAAATCATAATCCTTATCAGAAATACAGATATGTGAAGTAGCAAAAGTAGGGTCATATTTCATTCTAGCATTCAAAGACTTTTCTTTCAACTTAGCTAACTGTTTCTTAAGATCATATCTATCTTTGCAAGCAAAAAGGTCTCTAGCAGTTTCTTCATCCATAACATAACCCTCAGGCACATCAGGAAATTCATATATAGGGGGAGAATATTCATCATCAGTTTCATCAATATTATCTGTTTCAATAGTTTCATTCTCTCTAACCCTAGCAAGTTGTTCATCAAGAAATTCACCTAATGGCATAGTATTATCAAGCATAAAAGTAGTTTCACCATAAGCATCATGCATAGCAGAAGTGGCATCATCAATAACATGCGACATATCAGAATCAATAACAGGTGTAGGTGTCGCAAATTTACTCATAACAGAAGGTGAATCAAGTGCAGAGCTAGATGGCAGTTCCTTACCCCCCCTTGTAGTTGAGGGAAAAATCTTGGTTCTTTCATCTTTCAAGTTCCTCATAGTGATCAAAAGATATAAATCCCAAGTGACTCAAAGAATAGAGCTATGCTCCCCGGCAACGGCGCCAGAAAATAGTCTTGATAACCCACAAGTATAGGGGATCACAACAGTTTTTGAGGGTAGAGTATTCAACCCAAATTTATTGATTCGACGCAAGGGGAGCCAAAGAATATTCTCAAGTATTAGCCATTCAACCACACCTAAAAGACTTAATATCTGCAGCAAAATATTTAGTAGCAAAGTAGTATGGAAGTAACGGTAACGGTGGAAAAAGTAACAGTAGTAGTTTTTGTAGCAACCGTAACAGTGGCAACGGAAAAGTAACTAAGCAAAGATCAATATGTGAAAAGCTCGTAGGAAATGGATCAATGATGGATAATTATGTCGGATGCGATTCCTCATGCAATAGTTATAACATTGTTAATACAGAACTAGCTCTAGTTCATCAATGTAATGTAGGCATGTATTCTGAATATAGTCATACGTGCTTATGGAAAAGAACTTGCATGACATCTTTTGTACGACCCTCCCGTGGCAGCGGGGTCCTATTGGAAACTATGGGATATTAAGGCCTACTTTCAATAGAGTACCGGACCAAAGCTTTAACACTTAGTGAATACATGAACTCCTCAAACTACGGTCATCACCGGGAGTGGTCCCGATTATTGTCACTTCGGGGTTGCCGGATCATAACACATAGTAGGTGACTATTGACTTGCAAGATAGGATCAAGAACTCACATATATTCATGAAAACATAATAGGTTTAGATCTGAAATCATGGCACTCGGGCCCTAGTGACAAGCATTAAGCATAGCAAAGTCATAGCAACATCAATCTTAGAACATAATGGATACTAGGGATCAAACCCTAACAAAACTAACTCGATTACATGGTAATCTCATCCAACCCATCACCGTGCAGCAAGCCTATGATGAGATTACTCAAGCACGGTGGTGAGCATCATGAAATTGGTGATGGAGGCTGGTTGATGATGATGATGGCAATGGATCCCCCTCCCCGGAGCCCCCAATGGACTCCAGATCAGCCCTCCCGAGGAAGACTAGGGCTTGGCGGCGACTCCATCTCGTAAAACATGATGAATCCTTCTCCTTGATTTTTCTCTCCCCGAAAGTGAGTACATGGAGTTGGGTTTGAGGTCGGTGGAGTCCCAAGGGGCCCACGAGGCAGGGGGCGCGCCCCCGAGGGGGGAGGGGGCGCCCTGCACCCTCGTGGGCAGGGTGTGGGCCCCGTGATGCTGATTCTTTCTCCAATATTTTTCATTAATTCCAGAACGTGTCTCCATGGATTTTCAGGTCATTCCGAGAACTTTTATTTCTGCACAAAAATAACACCATGGCAGTTCTGCTGAAAACAGCGTCAGTCCGGGTTAGTTCCATTCAAATCATGCAAGTCAGAGTCCAAAACAAGGACAAAAGTGTTTGGAGAATTAGATACGTTGGAGATGTATCAGAGTCCTACCAGCCCGCAACGACATTTATTACCCCGTATGGGCCTTTTTCTTCAACACTATGCGCTTTGGGCTCAAAAACACTGGTGCCACTTACCAACGCATGATCCAAACATGTTTGGCAAAACAAATCGGCAAGACAGTGGAGGCATATGCAGACGACGTGGTCATCAAGACTAAACACGTCGAATTATTGGTGGACGATCTACGCCTCACATTTGACAACCTCCGAACATATGACATATGACTCAATCCAGAAAAATGTGTTTTCGGCGTTCCAGCCGAGAAACTGCTCGGGTTCATTGTTTCCAATAGAGGAATCAAAGCGAACCCAGCCAAAATCCGAGCCCCGTCACAATTGGCAACACCAACAGACTTAAAGTAGGTCCAAAAACTAGCTAGGTGCGTGGCAGCCTTAAGCCGCTTCATCTCCAGATTGGGAGAAAAGGCATTACCGCTCTATAGACTACTCTGACGCACCGATCACTTGGAATGGACGGATGCGGCTACATACGGATTGGAAGAAATAAAAACATTGTTAGCAGGTAACCCAATCCTAGCCGCCCTAGGTTTTGGCGAGCCTATGTTGCTCTACATATCCGTGACTCACCAAGTTGTGAGCACCGTGCTCATCGTCGAGCGAGAGGAAGAGGGACACAAATTCCCCATCCAGAAACCAGTATACTACGTATTGGCGGTCCTTACACCATGCAAATCCCGATACCCTCACTATCAGAAGATAGCTTATGCGGTCTTTATGGCATCTCGAAAGCTGCCACACTATTTTCAAGAGTGTTTGATCATGGTGGCATCTGAAGTACCACTCAATGACATCATAAATAATCGGATGCTACCGGTCGCATTGCCAAATGGGCCATTGAGCTCCTACCATTTGAAATCACATACAAGCCACGCCGAGCTATTAAGTCTCAGGTGCTGGCCGACTTTGTCGCCGAGTGGACAGAAGCCGAGCTCCCTAAAGAGTACAGTACATACTCCAACTAGATCATGTACTTTGACGGCTCTAAAATGTTAGCCGAACTGGGGGCTAGTGTCATTTTGACATCCCCTGTGGGAGATACAGTCCACTACGTGCTGCAAATAATGTATACGTTCTCCAATAATGCCGCTGAATATGAGGCTATTCTGCACGGCCTCCGAATGACTGTCTCCATGGGCATACAAACCTCGCTATATCCCAAATAAATGGAGAGTTCGATGCAAAATATCCAAAAATGGCGGCATACCAAAATGCCGTACTCAAAATATCAGCTCGGTTTGAGGGGCTTGAGTTCCATCATGTTGCTCAGGATAGTAACCAGGTAGCAGACATCCTCGCTCAAATGGGCGCTAAATGCGATCCCATCCCGCCTAACACCTTTGTGGAAAGGCTCTTTAAGCCATCCGTGGTATGGCAGGACAAGAGTGGAGATGCTAGCCCGGACCGATCATACCCTCAGCAACCGAACACAATACATATGTCATCGGGGGTGTGGCCACCGAAATAACACTTTTCGCCCATGTAATCATGGTCGTTATTGCCCCATGGACCAAACCCTTCCTGGCCTACCTTAATAGGCAGGAGCTTCCTGATGATCAAAATGGGGCCCGTCGCATAGTTTGATGCTTTAAAGCCTATAAAGTTCACGAAGGTGAACTATACAAGAAAAGCACTACTGGAGTCCTTCAAAGGTGCATCTCGGAAGAGGATGGACGGCAACTCTCGGCTGAAATACACGCTGGTCTAGGCGGCCATCACGCCACAGATCGAGCCCTCGTAAGCAAGGCCTTTCGTACATGTTTCTTTTGGCCAATGGCCCGAGCAGACACACATGCCCCTTGTGCAACGCTGTGTGGGATGTCAGCTTTTCGCCAATCAAAGTCATATGCCGCCCACTGCCTTAAGAACAATCCCCATCACTTGGCCTTTTGCTGTCTGGGGGCTAGATATGGTTGGACCCCTTAAAGGGGGAAGCCACAAGAAGAAATATTTACTGTTTATGGTGGATAAATTCACTAAGTGGATAGAGGCCAAACCAGTAAAAACGGCTGAAGCAGGGCCATTGATCGACTTTATATCCGGCGTGGTACACTGTTATGGTGTCCCGCAAAGCATCGTCACTAATAATGGCTCCGATTTCATAGCCGATGAGGTGAAAAATTGGTGCGCTATCTCGGGCATTAAGCTCGATTATGCATCCGTATACCACCCTCAGACAAACGGTCAGGTCGGACAAGCTAATGGCCTGATAATGAGCAGCATCAAACCCATACTGGTGCGATCCCTATGGGAGTCAGATAAGCACTGGGTTGAGGAACTCAATTCCGTGCTTGGGGACTGCGGACTACGCCTAATCGCACGACCAGATACACAACTTTTTTCATGGTGTACGACGCAGAGGCTGTCTTGGCCTGCGATCTTATTCATGACTCACCTCGAGTGCGCATGTATGAAGAGCGAGAAGCCGAGCTCGATTGGCAGGACGACCTAGACGGCCTTGAGGAGGAGCGTGATATTGCACAAGCCCGTTCGGCATTTTATCAACAACAGGCTCGGAGATACCAAAGCAGAGAAGTGCGGGCCAAGACTTATAATGTCAGCGGACTCGTTTTATGCCTCCCAGAGAAGAAGAAGGACAAGCTCAAACCAAAACGGGAGGGGCCCTTCATTATAGATGAAGTTCTCATAGGAGGAGCCTATCGCCTTCGTAATGCATCGGATAATCGCCTCGAGCCGAATGGAATGCTGCTTGGCTCCGAAGATTCTACGCATAAGTTCGGCCGTGTGTTTTTTTTGTTCCCTTTTTCTCCTCTTCATTTATTTTTGTTCTCTCGTTTTTATAAATTCCCTAGGATATGTTCGGATAAGCCGAACTCTTAAGGGGATCACATTTTAAATATATACACCCCACTATGACTGGGGGCTTCTTCGACTAAGCTTATTATTAAAAGCTTAGAGCTTACACTAAACAGTCGTTTGTTTATATACACCCTTTTGCCCTTATATGCACCTCTATGACTTAAGGTTTTTCCAAGCTGGGTTGCCTTGCTCCTGTGTTTATGCCCTACGTTCCCGGTTGTTTGTCTAGGGCGTAAAGGGAGCACCTCTACGACTGTTACAATTGGGTAATCCGGACCTGTACCTCAGACGGGTGAAGCCGAAAGCTAGCGTTCTTAAGACAATAATTGGTCGGCAATCAAACGACAGATTGTTACATTCCTGTAACTCTTCGAAAAAATAATACGGGACAATTTCCCCGTAATTCGGATCAAAGCCTAGGCACGCACAATTAAATCATGCCAACCCAAGGAAAGGAACCCTTAACGGAACTATTCTCCTTGGAAGATGTTTCTTACATATGTAATATAACATAGCTACCGAACTAATTTTTTGTCTGTTCGAGCACAATGTCTGGGTTGCCTGGTTTTCGGATGTAATGAATGTTCCTTACATTCCACAAAAGTATCCGGAAACACTCCACCATCTTGGTTTGGAGGTTAAAGCCGAAGGCCTGCGATGACAATTTTTTTCACATGTTCGGCTGAAGATATAGGATGATCATAAAGTACATTGATACATTGAATCAAATGGCTACTCCTTATCTATTCCATCTATAAGATTGTCTAAACTATAGTATTCCTGCGAATATTTCACAGCTATCATTACTTGGTCATACACCAAGTTCAATGGATTTTCTTTCCCGTCTGGTCCCTGCGGTCCCACTCGGGCCATATGATTCGGATCTAACTTGGTAAAGCGTGTCTTCACCATTGCCCAGGCTTCTCGTGCGCCCTCACGGAAGGCAGACGTCTTCCATAGCTCAAAGCGGTGCCGGGCACCTTTGAACAAGCTCGCCGGATCCTCCATACTTTCTGTAGGGGTATCAGATGTCCATAAAGCCTTGGCCATATTCTTCATGGCTTTCCGGGTCCGCTCATGCGCCATGGACAGCTCCTTAAGCACGTCACCTTGAAATCCAGATACTTATTTTTCCGGCCGACCAGTTAAAAGACCTGCAACAACAAAGTTATGACATTCCGAATTGTGGACTAATATGAGTCTCTCTGATAGTTTTAAAAGTCATATTGAACATGCCGCCTTTCAGCTTCTCATTCTCTTTTCGAGCGACCGATAACTGAGCCTTTAAGCTCTCTATATCTTCGGATTTTTGTCTTTTTCCTCCTCGTGTTTCTTCTTCTTGGAAGTGGTCAGTGCGGCCATTTTCACTTCCGCAAGTTCGGCGGGGACAACATTAAGCTATGTCTGCTTTGTTTGCAGCTCCTGGGATAGCGCAGTATTCTTCTCCTTGAGAACTGCAGGTCATATCGATCCTTAAAACGGTTGGCCTCACCGCTTCAAGTCTCGGGGGCTATTGGCATATGCCTATTAAATTTGCACAAACTCTTACCTGTATATCCTTTGAGAATAATTGAGTAACTCCGGCAAGTCCTTCTCGAGCGGCTCGGATACATGCATCCACCGAGCTAAGTGCGGTAAATTCCTGCTCAGAAAAGGCTGGAGCACGCATGGCCTCTTTCAGTCGATGGTGATTCATTATGCTCTCCATCTTAGAATTGGTGACAAATACGTCATCCGAATCCTCATGAGGGGGTGGAATGTAACGCCCTGAGACCGATGTGCCAGTTGTCCTCTAGTTATTCGCTGTCGCTGCCTTGTCATTGCTTGCGTGTCATGCATGCCATATCATGTCATCATGTGCATTTCATTTGCATACATGTTCGTCTCATGCATCCGAACATTTTCCCCGTTGTCCATTTTGCAACCCGGCGCTCCTATGTCCACCGGCGTCCACTTTTGCCTCTTTTCGTGTGCGGGTGGTAAACGTTCTCGGATTGGACCGAGACTTGTCATGCGGCCTTGGTTTACTACCGGTAGACCGCCTGTCAAGTTTTGTGCCATTTGGACTTCGTTTGACACTCCAACGGTTAACCGAGGGACCGAAAAGGCCTCGTGTGTGTTGCAGCCAACACCCCTTCAAAGTGGCCCAAAACCCACCTAAACCCCTTCCACCTTCTAGGCCGTTCGATCACGATCGCGTGGCTGCAAACCGCACCTCATTTGGACTTTCCTAGCTCCCTCTACCTATAAATATGTGGCCTCCCCCGAAAATCCGCGCAGATCAAACCCTAGCCCCGCTCCTCGCGCCGCCGGACAAAACTTCCCACCACCGGCCGGACATGTCCACCGCCCCGCAGCCACATCACACCGACCAATCAGGGGATGCCACCTCAGCACCGCCGCCGCCTCCAGCCTATCTGGTGCCACCACCTCACCGCTCCTCTCTCTCTCCCCGCGCCGCGGCCCGCGGAGCCCATCCGGGGCCCGCCCGGCCCATCCGCGGCCGCCGCCGCCGCGTGGCCTGCGCCGCCTGTGTGCCCCGCCGCCATCCACTCGGCTCGCTCCTCCGCCCAGCGCCGCCGCGGCCTTGCCGGCGTTGGCCGCCGCCACCGCATCCCGCCGACGCCGGCCTCGGTTCCCGTGCACACCGGCCGGCCTGGCCGCGCCTCGTACTCCACCGACCCGCGCGGCCTCGCCTTCCTCCGCCCCACGACCGAGGTCGCCGGCCGCCGCAGCCGCCGACCACGATGACCTGCGCCGGCGCTGCCTAACCTCGCCGCTCGGCACCTCACCTCACCGTCGCGCCATGGCTGTTGCCGGCTCCGCAGCTCGCCCGGCCCCGCCTGTGGCTAGATCCGGGCAGGAGCGCCTGGATCTGCTCCTCTCCGGCCTCCTCCCTCGTCGCCGGCGTCCTCCCCGGCCTCCTCCTCATCTCCCCCTCGCCGGAGCAAGCCCCTGCTCGTCGGAGCCGCGACCTCTCGCCGGAGCACCTCGGGAAGCGTGCCTGCTACAGTGCCACGACAGATCCAGATCTGGAAAACCCTAATCACCTCGGTTGACTTTCTCCTCTCTCTCCATAATTTTTATGCGATCTTCATCATGCCATAACTCTGCATCCATGGCTCCGATTCGTGCGTGTAGCATATCAAAATGTTCGTCTCGACGAGTACATCATTTCATCTCATTGCATCGTTTTCATTTGAGCTCATCTTGATGCCTGAAATGCTGTTGGAAGAGGGCTATGTGATGATAGTTTCAGATCTATTTCAGCAAATGCACTTTTGTCATTTTTGCCATGATTAATGTGTGCATGCTATGATCCCGAGCTCTACATGTGTTTTGAAGTATGCTATGCCATCTTTACAGGGGTGTATGCCATGTATTTCTGTGATCTTTGTGGTGACTAGCACAAGCATGCAAAGTAGCTTACTCAATGTTGCTGATTTCAGGGACTTAGGATTTCTCTAAGTCCTTGCCCTGTCATTATTTTTATGCCATATGTTCATGTTGTTTCCTAGTGATCCGTGCCTCTTTTGAGCATGATCATTAAGGATGTTTTGTAGATATTGTGGTGATCTATCCATCCATGTCTTTTTTTGCATTTATGGAGCACCCTAGCTTGAGTCAATCACGCTCTACTTTTGCTATATTATGTTCCTGGCAGATTGTTAACATGTTTAGCGATTTTGCCGAGCTTGTTGTAGTTGATCTGTGCATGCTATGTTGTTCTTGCCATGTCTACTTGCTGGGTGTATGCTTAGTTTATCATGCCATGCCTTGTGGTGAGTGCATCAAGCTCGTTAACATGCCTACTCGTTATCTGTTTTACCATGCTCCAGTTTTTCACTAAGTCTGAATCTGTTTATGTTTTTGCTATGTTCACATGATTGCAATTGTATTTTCTGATCCCTTTTGGCTCATGGTCACTAAGGGACTTTTGTTGTATGCTCTGAGTAGATTCATGCCATGCCTTGCTTTGCCATGATATGTTCTTGTAGCATGTAGTTTTCATGCTCTAAAGATTGCTTCCTGATGTTAAATTCCTGACTTGTTAATTTCTCTAAGTCTGTAACCTATTATCGTTTGCACTTTTGCCATGCTTGTTTGAACCTGCTATTGAGTGATTTAGCCGTAGCTCAGTGTTCATCTTTTGTCAAGCATCTCGAGTGGACCCCTGCCATGTATTTTGTTGCTATGTTTGAGTGCAGTAGCTTATTTATCTTGATGCATTTAGATGGCCTCGTGCTGTTAATCGCAGATCGGTGCCATATTTGTTTTGCTTGCCATTTGCAAACCGTGCATCCGATTCCGGCGATCTTTATATCAATTTCGACCGAAATCAACTCCTCTTTCCAGTGGCACTCTTGGTTTTCCAAGTTGAGGCCAGGCTCAATCATTCCTTTCTGAAACATGCATATGCATCGCATCCCGCATCCCGCATGTCATACCATGTTTTGCATCATGTTGTTTGTGCATTGCACGTGGTTGATTGTGTCTCCCTTTGCTTGTGTTCTTGCTTGGGTAGAGCCGGGAGACGAGTTCGTGTTCGAGGACCATTGAGTACGTGTACGAGGATCAAACTAGCGTCAACTCGGAGAACTTTGCACGCAAGATGACCATACCCTCGAAATCACTTCTATCTTTGCTTGCTAGATGCTCGCTCTTTTGCTATGCCTATGCTGCGATACCTACCACTTGCTTTATCATGCCTCCCACTTGCTTTATCATGCCTCCCACATTCCTAGCATTTGGGGTAGTCTTCTTTTATTTTGGGTTCCGTAGTTGGACCTTGTGTGTATCTGGATGATGTAATGTTTTATTCATGTATTGTGTGAAGTGGTGATTGTAAGACAACTATGTATATCTTTCCCTTATGTATTACATGGGTTGTGTGAAGATTACCTCACTTGCGACATTGCTTTCAATGCGGTTATGCCTGTAAGTCGTGCTTCGACACGTGAGAGATATAGCCGCATCGATGGCGTTACATGGAACTGGCATTGCATTAGCCCTTGTCCTAGTCGATGAGTCCGGCGCCGGATTGGCTGACATTCGGCTAGCAGGGCGTTTTCCCACTGTCTACTGCGTGCTCCTCCCGAATCAAGGATAGAAGGGAACTTTAATAAATTCGAACTCATGCCCAGGCACATATCAAACAGACATACCTCTTTGAAGACTATGGGGGCTCTACGGCGCTCCCGGTCTCCTTTCGTTTTGAACGATTACCCTGCGTAGGGGCCGCCCTCGAGGGGGTGCGGCCTGCCGAGCGCCGATTCTATGTAGTACGGTTTAGTATAATGGATAAAGGACCAAGAAGGGACTTCTTTTTGAGAAAGGCTCTTTGAATACTTACAATGGAGAAGGAGTAGGGGCGGGGGTAGTCGGTTGTAATAGCCACTTCCAAGCTGTCAAGGCTCGCCTGATAAAATACTCCATCATCGAACTCTATGTATATATCCGGATCCTCGCAGAAGCCAGGGTCATCATCGCGGTTGTGATCCTCTGGCTGTGGGGTAGGACAGTGAACGTCCTTGATCATCTTCCTCCATGACTATTTTATGACAACAAAGAACAACTTGATTAGCATGCCGTGACAGTAGTAAAGCAACACGGGTAATCAAAATCTTACCCACTCAATGCGGTTGTACATGGAATAACCTTCTCGGTAGTTTAAGTGGAGGAAGTCTTCTTTTTCACCCTTATACAGATCGAACAAGATCATGGCCAGTTTGGCCGGGGTATCCGGACCCTTACGTCTGTTACGAGATGCGTCGTCTTCCCCGTTGTAGCACCATAAAGGAGTTACTCTGGACTGGAGAGGCTGGATACATCTTTTTATTGCAATGGCCATGACTTCGATTATCGATAGCTCGGTATGAGCTAATAATCTGACCTTGCTGACCAACCTTTTTATTTCTGCATTGTCCTCCTCCTTGGGACTTGGGGGACGCCAGTTGAGGTGTTTCTTTAGAGGAGCATTGGAAAATTCAGGGAGGCCGTGCCAAACTGGGTCCGGCAGTGGGACATCATCGATATAAAACCACTCCGAAGACCACGCTGTATATACCTCTTTGGGAGTTCCAATGGTGTAGCCTGATCCGGTTATACGCCATACTTCGGCGCCTCCCACTTCGAATATAGAACCTCCATGATGGCGGGGGACGAGGTAGAAGAATTTTCTCCATAGTTCGAAATGGGCCTCGCAGCCCAGGAACAATTCAAAGAGGGCAACGGAACTTGAGATGTGCAGAATCGAACCTAGGGTGAGGTTGTGCAGCTGGATGCCGTAAACTTCCAATAGACCCCTGAGAAAGAGATGGATCAGAAATCCTAAGCCCCACAAATGGAACGGAATGAAGCACACCCTCTCGTCCTTATTGGGGTTGGGGAAATTTTCAGCCAGCACATCGCTGCCAATTGAGGCTAATCCCGCTCATAGAGAGACTAGATCTGCAAGGCAAAGATCCCTGCGTCTGGAGTGAACTCAACTGAAGATGAGACACTAAGAAACTCTGCGAATCACCCTCTTGAGGGCCATGGGGCGCGAAGAAGAGCCTGTGGCACTGGCCATGTTTTGAAGCATTTTTCGTGGCTAGTCTTGGTGTTTTTCTGCACGATGTGGGTGGCACTTGGGGGATCTGACCTCTTTATATAGGTGCCGTCCCTATGTGGCCGGGCATTTTCTTTTTGATAAAAAAATTATGGACCGTTCGCATTCACCTAGTGTGTGGAAATCGAGGCGACATAGAAGGAGTCATAAAGGCGGAATGAGGAAGCCACGACCGAACTATTATCCGCCCAATATATAATGAAGAACCAACCTTGCAAAAGCCAAAGACATAAACTGGATACTTCATCATCATTTGAAGGCCAGTTCAGGGCTACTAAGGGAGTCCTATATTAGGGGGTCCTTGGGTGTCTGGGCTATTCGTTATGGGCCGGGCTGATGGGCCGTGAAGATACAAAGTAGAAGGCTTTCCACGTGTCCAGGTAGGACTCTCCTATGCGTGGATGACAAGATTGGTGTCCGGATATGTAATCTCCTTCCACAAACCAACTCTGTACAGCCCTAGGCCCCTCCGGTGTGTATATAAACCGGAGGGGTTAGTCCGTAGAGGCAATCAGAATTCACATAGGCTAGACATCTAGGGTTTGGCCATTACGATCTCGAGGTAGATCCACTCTTGTAACCCCTATACTCATCGAATACAATCAAGCAGGACGTAGGGTTTTACCTCCATTAAGAGGGCCTGAACCTGGGTAAACATTGTGTCCCACTTGTCCCTTGTTACCCTCGATCCTTAGACGCACAATTCGGGACCGCCAACCCAACATCGGCCGGTTTTGACACCGACACTGGGTGCCATGATTTCAAATCTGAACCATTTATGTTATCACCATTATATCTATGTTCTAGATCCGATCTTGCAAGTTATAGTCACCTACTACGTGTTATGATCCGGTAACCCCGGGGTGACAACAGTCGGGACCACTCCCGGTGATGACCGTAGTTTGAGGAGTTCATGCATTCACCGTGTGTTAATGCTTTGTTCCGGTTCTCTATTAAAAGGAGGCCTTAATATCCCTTAGTTTCCAATTGGACCCTGCTGTCACGGGAGGGTAGGACAAAAGATGTCATGCAAGTTCTTTCCATAAGCACATATGACTATTTACGGAATACATGCCTACATTATATTTATGAACTGGAGCTAGTGCCGTATCGCCCTAGGTTATGACTGTCACATGATGAATATCATCCAACAAATCGCCGATCCAATGCCTATGAATTTCTATTATATTGTGGTTGCTACAAAATTACTGCTATCACTGTTACCGTTGCTATCGCTATTGCTACTACTATCAAAACTATCATATTACTGTGCTACTGATCACTTTGCTGCACATAATTAATCTCCAGGTGTGACTGAATTGACAACTCAGTTGCTAATACTTGCAAATATTCTTTGGCTCCCCTTGTGTCGAATCTTTAAATTTGGGTTGAATACTCTACCCTCGATAACTGTTGCGATCCCTTATACCTATGGGTTATCGCTTTACTTTTTCAAGAACATCTTGATTTGGTACATGAACTTCAGCCGTAAAAAGATGCTGAAAATAACCATCAATCAGCTGCTTCATAGCAACATTATCCTCCTTACACTCTCCATTTTCATCCATGAGACGACGTATAAAGTTCCGTTTCTTACGTGCTGATGCAAAGTTGTTAAAGAAGTTTGTGTTGCGGTCACCATATTTTAACCAGTTCGCCTTGGCTCTCTGAAGCCAGTAAATCTCTTCTTTTTCCATAGCTTATTCTATCTCAATCAAAAGTTGCCTCTGCCGATCTGCCGACTCATCAGTGAGTGGCCACGACTGCAGAACCTTCAGCTCCTCCTTTAAGTCCTTCAGTCTGTGCTGTGGAGACTTCAGAACCAGTTGGTCCCATTCGTGGAGTTCACTATGTACTCCAGCCGTTCTCTTGGACAAAGATGCTGAGGCTGGTGTTCGTGCCCATGCTTCTGCTACTATATCCATTACTCCATTCTCTTGTAGCCAACGAGCTTCAAACTGCCATTGCCTGTCTCTTTGTTGTATGTATACCGCCGCATCTCCTTCGGTATCTAGCACAACGGGTCTGTGATCAGATTTAAGGTGATGCACATTTGTAATAGTTGAATGTGAAGGAAATATGCCCTAGAGGCAATAATAAAGTTGTTATTTATATTTCCTTATATCATGATAAATGCTTATTATTCATGCTAGAATTGTATTAACCAGAAACTTAGTACATGTGTGAATACATAGACAAACAGAGTGTCCCTAGTATGCCTCTACTTGACTAGCTCGTTAATCAAAGATGGTTAAGTTTCCTAGCCATGGACATGTGTTGTCATTTGATGAACTGCATCACATCATTAGAGAATGATGTGATGGAAAAGACCCATCCGTTATCTTAGCACTATGATCGTTTAGTTTATTTCTATTGCTTTCTTCATGACTTATACATGTTCCTATGACTATGAGATTATGAAACTCCTGAATACCAGAGGAACACTTAGTGTGCTATCAGACATCACAACGTAATTGGGTGATTATAAAGATTCTCTACAGGTGTCTCTGCTGGTGTTTGTTGAGTTTGCATAGATCGAGATTAGGATTTGTCACTCCGATTGTTGGAGAGGTATCTCTGGGCCCTCTCAGTAATGCACATCACTGTAAGCCTTGCAAGCAATGTGACTAATGAGTTAGTTGTGGGATGATGCATTACAGAACGAGTAAAGAGACTTGCCGATAACGAGATTTAACTAGGTATTGAGATACCGATGATCGAATCTCAGGCAAGTAACATACCGATGCAAAGGGAACAACGTATATCGTTATGCGGTTTGACCGATAAAGATCTTCGTAGAATATGTGGGAGCCAATATGAACATCCATGTTCCGCTATTGGTTATTGACCGGAGACGTGTCTCGGTCATGTCTACATAGTTCTCGAACCCGTAGGGTCCGCACGCTTAATGTTCGGTGACGATCGGTATTATGAGTTTATGTGTTTTGATGTACCGAAGGTAGTTCGGAGTCCCGGATATGATCACGGACATGACGATGAGTCTCGAAATGGTCGAGACATAAAGACTGATATATTGGACGGCTATATTCGGACACCGGAAGTGTTCTGGGTGATTTCGGAGTAAACCGGAGTGCCGGAGGGTTACTGGAACTCCCCGGGGAACTAATGGGCCACATGGGCCTTAGTGGAGAGAGAGAGGGCTGGCCAGGGCAGGCCGCGCACCCCTCCCCCTCTAGTCCGAATTGGACTAGGGAAGGGGGGCAGCGCCCCCCTTTCCTTCTCCCTTCTCCTCCTTCCTTTCCCCCTCCTAGTAGGACTAGGAAAGGGGAGTCCTACTCCTACTAGGAGGAGGACTCGTCCTCTCAGGGCGCGCCACAAGGGCCGGCCAGCCTCCCCCTTGCTCCTTTATATACGGGGGCAGGGGGTACCCTAGAACACACAAGTTGATCATTGATCCCTTAGCCGTGTGCGGTGCCCCCCCTCCACCATAATCCACCTCGGTCATATCGTTGTAGTGCTTAGGCGAAGCCCTGCACCGATAGCTTCATCATCATCGTCATCAGGCCATCATGCTGACGAAGCTCTCCCTCGACACTCAGCTGGATCGAGAGTTCGTGGGACATCACTGAGCCGAACGTGTGCAGATCACGGAGGTGCCGTGCTTTCGGTACTAGGATCGGTCGGATCATGAGGACGTACGACTACATCAACCATGTTGTCATAACGCTTCCGCTTATGGTCTATGAGGGTACATGGACAACACTCTTCCCCTCTCGTTGCTATGCATCACCATGATAGATCTTTCGTGTGCATAGGATTTTTTTTGAAATTACTGTGGTCCCCAACAGTGGCATCCGAGCTAGGTCTATGCATAGATGTTATATGCACGAGTAGAACAGAAAGGAGTTGTGGGCGTGGGTATATACATATTGCTTGTCGTCACTAGTTGATTCTTGATTCAGCGGTATTGTTGGATGAAGCGGCTCAGACCGACATTACGCGTACGCTTACGTGAGACTGGTTCTACTGACGTGCTTAACACATAGGTGGCTAGTGGGTGTCAGTTTCTCCAACTTTAGTTGAATCGGATTCAATGAACAGGGCTCTTTCTGAAGATCAAAAAGCAATCACTATACCATGTTGTGGTTTTTATACCGTAGGTATGAACGGTTCTTGCTAAGTGAGGGAGTCCTGGACTAAGGGGTCCTCAGGCGTCCGACCTATTGGACATGGGCCGGACTGATGGGCTACGAAGATACAAAGACCGAAGACTCTACCCGTGTCCGGATGGGACTCTCCTTGGCGTCCAAATATGAAGATTCCTTTCTCTGTAACCGACCTTATGTAACCCTAGATCCCTCCGGTGTCTATATAAACCGAAGGGCTAGGTTCCTAGACAGATATCCTCATAATCATAGTCAGGCAGGATAGACTTTTAGGGTTTAGCCATTACGATCTTGTGGTAGATCAACTCTTGGAATACTCATATTCATCAAGATCAATCAAGCAGGAAGTAGGGTATTACCTCCATAGAGAGGGCCCGAACCTGGGTAAACATTGTGTCACTTGTCTCCTGTTACCATCGACCTTAGACGCACAGTTCGGGACCCCCTACCCGAGATCCGCCAGTTTTGACACTAACATTGGTGCTTTCATTGAGAGTTCCACTGTGTGTCGCCAAAAGGATTGATGGCTCCTTCAATCATCTACAACAATGCTTCCCAAGGGGAAGCCTTCCTCCTCGGATAGATCTTTGTGTTTGGCGGCTTCGCACTACGGGCCAACTCTCTTGTCCATCTGGAGCAGATCGAAAGCTACGCCCCTGGCCATCAGGTCAGATTTGGAAGCTTGAACTATGTCGCGGATATCCGTGGAGACTTGATCTTTGATGGATTCGAGACCACGACAGCCACTCCTTGCCACCACGATGAACATGACATAAATCTGTCATCGGACCATACCCAGGAGATAGTACCTGTAGCTGCTCTGGCCCTAGATCTGGAGCAGATCACGCCATTCGAAGATGGGAAGCTCAACCCCACTGCGGAAGCCACAGACTCAGTGGCGTTGGAGCCGCACACAGACCTAACTTCAAGTGACATCTGTGTCACTAGAACCATGGACTCGTCTCCGGCTATAGGCTCCGGACCTTGTGCGTCAGCGTACGTCGAGCTTGATCGGTTATCGATCGTTGAATTCAACTCCATGGACATCTTCTAACACTCGCCTTTGGGCGACGTGCTAAACTCACTGAAAAATCTATCCCTGGCGGGGGACTCTCATCCAAATTATATCCGGTTCGAACTGGAGGCTGATGATGGAGAATGTCATTTCCCACCCACCGCCCACTTCATAGCCACTGTCGAGGACCTAACCGACATGCTCGATTACGGCTCCGATGACATCAACGATATGAGCGACAATGCAGGAGAAGAGGAGGCCCAAAACCCGCCGTTCACCGGACGATGGACGGCCACCTCGTCATATGACTAATACATGGTGGATGCACCAAAAGAAAATAGCGGCGATGACAAAGAGAATCCAGTCGAGGATGAACCTCCAAAGATAGAACCAAAGCGCCGGCATCAGCGGCGCCACTCTAAATCACGCCGCAGCAAAGACAGAAAAACCGGCATGGGAGACGATAACACTCCGGACGGTGTCGAAGACAGAGAAGATCCCGACGAATGAACCACCGAACAGGACGATTGGGAAAACTGACAGGTTAGCCCTGACGAACATGCCATAAACGACGACTCGGAGGACAATAATTATATTCCACTCTCCGAGGACGAGGTGAGCCTCGGCATCGAGGAGTTTATCATGCCCGAGGAACCTCAAGAACAGGAGCGCTTTAAGCGTCAGCTAATAGCCACGGCAAGGAGCCTGAAAAAGAAGCAGCAGCAACTTCAAGCTGACCAAGATCTGCTCAATGATAGATGGACTGATGTCCTAGCAGCCGAAGAATACGGTCTCAAGCGCCCAGCCAAAATTTACCCGAAGCGCAAATTGCTACCTCAATTTGATGACGAGGCACCGGAGCCCATACCATCATCGCATAATGCGGCTAATCGACCACTACGCGGTCGGGACAAAGCGACAACTCAAGTCGAACACCAGCCCACCCCACCTCACCGTAAAGGCAGAGATAATACAGCTCGTGGTTACACATATGAACTTCGGCAGGACCTAGACAATAGAGCAAGACATACCAGATCGATCTACTGATCGCGAGGATGTGCCCCGACACGTGACGACGGCTGTCTATTCATACGTAACAAGCCTAGTCACACCCGGGCCAAAAATCGCAGACGGACTCCATCGAAGCTACGTCACAGTGTGTCCCAATATAGAGGCGTCGCACACCCTCTGTGCTTCACAGACGAAGTAATGGAGCACGAATTCCCAGATGGGTTTAAACCCATGAATATCGAATCATATGATGGAACAACTGATCCTGCGGTATGGATCGAGGATTTCCTTCTCCATATCCACATGGCCCGCAGAGATGACCTTCATGCCATCAAATACCTCCCACTAAAACTCAAAGGGCCAGCTCGGTACTGGCTAAACAG
The DNA here is from genome assembly GCF_003073215.2 of Triticum urartu. NCBI lineage: Eukaryota > Viridiplantae > Streptophyta > Magnoliopsida > Poales > Poaceae > Triticum > Triticum urartu. The sequence continues at coordinate 327,507,731 of NC_053025.1, forward strand.
TCTGCCTGAAAACTCTATTGGCAGTTGGGAGGATTTGGAAGACGCCTTTCGCGACAACTTCCAAGGTACATATGTCCGGCCACCAGGTGCCGATGACTTGAGTCACATTGTCCAGCAGCCCAGAGAGTCAGCCAGGAAGCTCTAGACTAGGTTCTTAGTTAAAAAGAATCAAATCGTCGACTGTCCGGATGCGTAAGCCCTAGCGGCCTTCAAACACAACGTCCGAGATGAGTGGCTCGCCCGCCACATCGGTCAAGAAAAACCAAAATCCATGTCAGCCCTTACCGCTCTGATGACCCGCTTTTGCGCGGGAGAAGACAGCTGGCTCGCTTGTAGAAGCAATAGCGCCAGCGATCCGGGCACTTTCGAAGTCCGAGATGGCAATGGCAAACCACGACGTAGCAAACACAAACGTCACAATGATAATGAAAGAACACACGACACAACGGTCAACGCCGAATTCAGCGGCCCCAAACCCGGTCAACGGAAGAAGCCATTCAAGGCAAACAGAGACGGACCATCCAATTTAGACAAGATATTGGATCGGCCCTGCCAGATTCATGGCAACCCCGATGAACCACCTAATCACACCAATAGAAGCTGTTGGGTCTTCAAGCAGGCCGGCAAGGTCAACACCGAACACAAGTGGAAGAGGCCGCCCGGTGATAGCGATGACGAAGAGACTCACCAACCAAATACCGGGGGTCAGAAGCAATTCCCCCCCGAAGTAAAAATAGTGAACATGGTATACGTGACACACACCTCTACAGGAGAGCATGAGAAGCACTCCCTCCGGACCGAGGATCATACTACGGCTACTTCAGCCAAAGAACAAAGCGGTCTTATTAAACCGCAAGCCTTGTCGGCCATTAAGCCACCGGTCTCCATTCACCAGGACCGACCAATTTTGGAGCGGGACTAGCAGTTCGGCTTCCGCCGTCCGCCTCATACACCCGCGAAATCTGTACCGCGCATACATAACTATGCACTTAAAATACCATGGGCATCGGCGGAAGCACAATACGGACGGGCCTACAAGTACTCCTATAACCTCCTTCTTTTCTTTTCTAACTACTCTTTCCTTTTTCATTATCCTTTACCACAGGTGACTCACAGGCTGGTCATCTCACTGACTCTATCGGAGTTCAGCTTTGTACATTCACCCAAAGGCTACTCCTGTTAAGGAGCTGCTTCACTGAGGAAAGGCAGCGCAGACGTGCGATAGGAGGTCCGAAACAACTCTTTGTTGACCGCACTCTCTATTTTGCGAGCCTGTAAAGTGCCTTCTTCCTCAGCCGCCGACCCCTGGCATGTCAAATAGCCGGGTCGCGGCGTTATTATATACAAAACAACGATTGTCATATCACTCAAGTTCTAGTGAACATAACCTGTATCCAGTATCCACTTTTCTCTAAAGAACTGAATTTTGCTCCTTGTGTTATCTCACACACCCCGACAAAACTCGCCAGGGGCTCGATATGGGAACAAAATAAATTTCCAACAAGTCCGAACAACTTTATAGCATACTTCGGCGTCGCGAGTTTGGCCTTATATGCATCAACTCCGAATCATGTCTTGGGTCATTAGTTGGGTTGCCCGGCTCCTGTGCTTGCTACCTTACGTTCCGCTCTATCGGCTAAGGTAGTAAAGGGAGAACTACTATGATTGTGTTTCCGGTTCATCTGGTCAAACACCTTAGTAGAGAAAGCCGAAAAACTGACTGTCATGATGCGGCGAGAGCTGGTCAACCACTCGATGACTTATCGGAATCTTTTGCGATTCCCTCCGTATTACACGAAGGACCTTTCTTCAGGTCATATATGTAACGCACCATATTGGGATAACCACGTACATACCAGGGTCTATATAGTAGACCCACCATAAAACTCCTATGGCTAACTGAAAGTGTTAACGCCCTATTGTCCAATTGCCTCATTCACCGCATTGACACCTCCTTCATGGACCAAGACGTTGGGTTAAGAGTGATCAAGTGCTTTTCCAAACACCCCCGTATTTTCTACGAGGGGGCTGAAGCCGACGACTAGAAAACTTTTAGATTATACAAAAACGGCCGCACAGGAGGAACCAAAGCTTTTAAGCGAATATCATAATATTGTCTTTTACAATTTCAACACATTTCATTTGAATATCATGTCTTTCAAGCACTGACCCTCTATCAAGCGGGCACCCTCTAAGATGTCCTCGAAATAATGCTCTGGTGCGTGATGGTCCTTGCCCTTGGGGGGACTCCTCGCTGCAACGTTGGTGGCCTTCATCTTCGCCTAATATGTCTTGACACGGGCAAAGGCCATCCGTGCACCTTCAATGCATGTTGAACGCTTAACGACATCCATACGCGGCACCGCATCAACAAGCCGCTGCACCAAACCAAAATAACTATTCGGAGTTGGCTCAATAGGCCATAGCCAGACTATGACGTCGTTCATGGCAGAACCGGATATCCTGTGGAGCACGGCCCACTGGGCCATCTGTTTGTTCAGTAACAACAGACGCTTTGGCGCGCCGAATTGTGACCAAAAAAGCTTTTCCATGGCACACCCTTTCTGCGCTTGGTAAAATTGCGTCGCATCGGAGGTGCTCTTCGGCAGGTCCAAGAATGCGTGTGGAGAGCTCCACATCTGATTAAGGGGGAAATACTTCAGATCGCCGAATTTAGTCTGTAACAAGAAAGGCTTACCAGCCGCTATCTCCCCACCTTGCCGGATCTCCTCCCGAGCCGCTCTAGACTCGGATCATGCTTCTCCCGCCTCTTGTAAGGCCTTGTCGAGACCAACCGCTTTGGCTTTGTTATCCCTCTCAAGGAATTCACACTAGACAATGATTTCCTTTAGCTCGCACGCCATGACAGAAATTCTCTCCTCACACTGGCGCCTGTAGGATCAAAAGTATGTCTAGAGGGGGGGTGATTAGACTACTTGACCAAATAAAAACTTAACCTTTTCCTAATTTTAGTTCTTGGCAGATTTTAGCTATTGTAGGACAAGTCAAGCAATCATCACACAATTCAAGCAAGCATGCAAAGAGTATATTGGCAGCGGAAAGTAAAGCATGCAACTTGCAAGAATGTAAAGGGAAGGGTTCGGAGAATTCAAACGCAATTGGAGACACGGATGTTTTTCCCGTGGTTCAGATAGGTGGTGCTATCCTACATCCACGTTGATGGAGACTTCAACCCACAAAGGGTAACGGTTGTGCGAGTCCATGGAGGGCTCCACCCACAAAGGGTAACGGTTGCGCGAGTCCACGAAGGGATCCACCCACAAAGGATCCACGAAGAAGCAACTACCCACAAAGGGTCCACGAAGAAGCAACCTTGTCTATCCCACCATGGCCATCGCCCACGAAGGACTTGCCTCACTAGCAGTAGATCTTCACGAAGTAGGCGATCTCCTTGCCCTTACAAACTCCTTGGTTCAACTCCACAATCTTGTCGGAGGCTCCCAAGTGACACCTAGCCAATATAGGAGACACCACTCTCCAAGAAGTAACAAATGGTGTGTAGGTAATGAACTCCTTGCTCTTGTGCTTCAAATGATAGTCTCCCCAACACTCAACTCTCTCTCATAGGATTTGGATCTGGTGGAAAGAAGATTTGAGTGGAAAGCAACTTGGGGAAGGCTAGAGATCAAGATTCATATGGTGGGAATGGAATATCTTGGTCTCAACACATGAGTAGGTGGTTCTCTCTCAGAACATATGAGTTGGAATTGTGTATGTGTTCTGATGGCTCTCTCATCGAATGAAGAGGAGGTGGAGGGGTATATATAGCCTCCACACAAAATCCAACCGTTACACACAGTTTTCCAATCTCGGTGGGACCGCGAGATCCCTATCGGTAGAACCGAATTGCTAGGGTTTGGCAGTGGCTTATGACAAGTGAAACTCGGTGGCGCCGGATAGAAAGAATCGGTAGGACCGAGTTTGGCTTAGGGTTTAGGTCATATGTGGATATGGGAAAGTAGTTGAGGGTTTTGGAGCATATCACTAAGCACATAAAGCAAGAGGCTCATTAAGCAACACCTCATCCCTCCTTAATAGTATTGGCTTTTCCTAAAGACTCAATGTGATCTTGGATCACTAAAATATAAAATGAAGAGTCTCGAGCTTTTGAGCTTGAGCCAATCCTTTGTCCTGAGCATTTTGAGGGTTCCACTTTCACATCCATGCCATGCCAATCATTGAGCTTTCCTGAAATAATCATCTTGGAATAGCATTAGCTCAATGAACTATATGTTGTTATGAATTACCAAAACCACCTAGGGATAGTTGCACTTTCAATCTCCCCCTTTTTGGTAATTGATGACAACATATAGATCAAAGCTTCGACAAATGATAATAAGCATGAAATATATCGTCGCTTTGAGAAGTATGTGATAAGTAAGAGCTCCCCCTAAATTTGTGCATATTTAAAATTTGCTTTGGACTGCAAATGCACAAGGAGTTAGAGTCATGGGTTACTCTTCCATGTCACATACATCTTGGTGGAGCGCTTAAAATGATAAGAATGAAATACATGCACTCATCACCAAGAAAAGTGAATGATCACATAAGATAGATAAGATAATAGCATTAAGCAAACATTAAGTGTAGCTTATGATCAAACACATGATCATCAATGTCTCATAGATAATGACGTAGTATCTCAAGCACTCAAAAGCAAACAAAGTTCGAAAAAACCACCAAATAAAGCAAGAGAGAAAAAAGCAACACACTCTCTCTCGAAGCCTATGATCTATACATTTTCTCCCCCTTTGGCAACAAGTTACCAAAAAGTTCCTAGAAAATGCATAGTGCTAGATCGACGCTTAGGCTTGATCTTCAGGTGGTGGTGGAGTCCGAATCACTCCAAGGACGAAGGCTTCTGTAGACACTGAAGTAGACGCTGGAGTTGGAGCTGAAGTAGATGCTGGAGCTGGTGGAACTGAGGCTGTAGCTGGTGCAGAAGTGGTGGCTCTGGTGTCAGCAACTGGCACGGCAGACGACCTCGGACCTCGTGGCACTCTGGCAAAGGCATCAGTTGACGTCCTGCCTCTCCTCTCCTGCATGTCATCTTGGAGCTGCTCCACTGCAGTCTGAATCTCTGTCACCTTGACATCCAGGTCATAGAACTTTTGTTCCATGATTCTCTCTATGCTTGCCTGGTTCTGAGTTAGGGTGGCTAGTCCTTTCTCAATACTCAGATGCCTCCTCTTGAGTTGGCATCTTGGCAGCTTTCTCCTTCCTTGCCTTCTCCTTCTTTGCTTGTGCTTGGGCAGATGATGGCTCATTCTCAGTCATAACAACTTGATTATCTTCAAAATCTGGACGGATGGGCAGGTGTTCCTTGTCCAATAAGTATATGCCCGTGCCCATCTTGGAGTTAATGAGCTCCTGAATTTGAGGGGCATAACCACAGCTCCTCTTCTGATCTGCTGCAGTCCTCTTGATTGTCTCTACCATGAGGCTCATCACCTTGAACTTCTGAGGTACATCAAATACATGAAGCAAATTGATTGCATGGCCTCTGATCATCTTGTGATCTCCAGACTTGGGCAAGAGAGTGTGCCTCAAAATCCAATTAATAGTTGGCAGCCCTGACAGAAGATAATGCACAGACCCAAACTTGAAAGTATCAAGTGCCTCGTTTGGAATTTCCTTGTACATATTGGACATAGAGTTGTGGTCCATCTTCTTCTTGGCATAGATATCCAAGTCATCTTCATTTTCCTCTGGGGCATTGATCAACTTAGCCCATTCTTCAACAGTAGATTGGTACCTCGTACCTTCAGACATCCATGTTATCCTACCATCTAGATAAAAATGTGCTGTGGAGTAGAATTGCATAATGAGCTCCTCGTTCCACTTTGTGAGCTTCTGCCCAACAAAGTCTGCAACTCCACAAGCATTGAAGCTGTCATACACTCCAGGATAGTACTCTTCGTTGTCCTTGATGTACTCCCAGTCGACCCATCTCATGTCACAGACTATTGGCTTCTTGTCAAGCAAAACTGTCTCATAGAAGTCCTGTTGTTCCTTGGTGTGAAATCTGTAATCCACAGCAGTTCTTCTCCTTGAAGCATACGGATCTGCTTCTCTCCACTTCCTCAGCCCTGAGTCTCTTCTGAGCTTCATGTCCTCAGCCACAGGATGAGCATCATTGTGGTCTGGGATCTTGGGCTTGAGCTTTCTGAGAACTTGCTCTTCATCATCTTCTTCTGAAGCTTCTGGCATTGGGGCCTTGTTCTTCTCAGCAGCTGGGATGCTTCTTGTATTCCTCTTTGGCGCAGACTTGGGCTTGGAGGCAGCTTTGGGTGCTTCTTTGGGCTTAGATGCAGCAGCCCCTGTCCTGATAGCATCACCCATAAGCTTAGGTGTCTTAGGTGCTGGTGCAGCAACCTCTTCTTCTTCCTCTTCTTCCATGATTGAAGCCTTTCCAAGCACTCTGGCTACGGTCTTCTTGACCCTTTCCTTCCTTTTCTTGCCTTCAGCAGCAATTGGCTCTAAGGGAGTGGGCTTCTCAGAAATCTTGGTTGAAGCTCTGGCCTTTGGCATAGGCTGCCTGCCTGCTGGCCTTTTGACTTTCAGGCCTGGCTTTGTGCCCTGTGCTGGCTCAACTCTCTTTGATGCAGCTTCCTCTTCTGCCACATAATCTTCATCCTCAGAATCTGAAGTTCTCTTCTTCCTCTGTCTGGTGGCAGCTTTTGGCAGATTGCTAGGAGTACTTCTGCTGCCATCATCTGAAGAACTTGAGGGACTAGTGTCCTCACTCATGTGCACTTGCTGTTCTGACACATTCTGGCTGTCACTCTGATCTGACATGTTGCAAACTCTGACTGCTGACCCTGTGAATAGTTTATAGATGATGTAGAGTGGATGAGCATCACAAAATGCAGAGATTTTTGCAAAAGAATGATCCAAAAACTTAGTTTTAGTTTCCCATTGAAATCATCTCGGATCTACCGATTTTTAAACTCGGTGATACCGAAGCAGTTTTGGCACCTAAACTAGTGAACTCGGTTGGACCAAGTCACAGTTCGGTGGCACCGAGACTGCTAGGGTTTCACAAAGTTCCAAAATCGGTCACACCGGTAAGTAATTCTCGGTCAGACCGAGTCTCACTTGTGCAATGGCATAAGCCAAATCGGTGGGACCGAGTTTTTCAACTCGGTGGGTCCGAGATGGTTTCGGCGGAAACCTAACCCTAAAATTTTCGAACCAAACCTAATCTACGAGCGCATTGACTGGATAGGAGTGTTTCAATCGTGGCAAGAATCATGATGATCACAATGTGCTAAGAATCGGATTGGAGAATAGCACAAAGATCGAGTCCATACCCTAGTTCGGCGGAGACTCGCTACGGCGGCAACGGCGGGGTAGAATTCCGTTGACGGCGATGGAGACCAGCGACTGGAGGCGGCTGGCGGCTGGCGGCGAGGAGACGATCCGGAGACCACGTTGGCAGAGCAGGCTATCGCGCGGGTGAAGGGGTTCGGAGAAATTTCCAAATTTTTGCCCGTGACTATATATAGCCCGACCCTGTCGGTGTGACCAAGTGGAACAACTCGGTGGCACCGAGATTCATAACTGCAAGCAGTTACTGAAACTCGGTGTGACCGAAAGGTTCAAATTGGTTGCACCGAGATCGAAAACCTAGATCAACTTAATGATCACGGTAGGACCGAAAGTGGAGTATCGGTCAGACCGAGAATCATAAAGAGGTTTTGGAAGTTTAAGTCTATGACGAATCGGGGACTCCGAGTGCTCCTCACACAGAGTGGTTCGAATCTGACTTGATCAAAATTTTGTGATGTAGCATGAATAGAGTTTGAGACGAGAAAAGCATAGATAGCTAGAGGAGGTTCTTAGGCATTCTTGTCCATCCACTTGGCAAAAGGAAATAAAACCGAACAATCAAAACAACAAGTGGATGTCCTCGAATGAGTAAAATATGCAACCAGCATGCTCACACAATAAGATGGCAAATGAAATATGTGACAAGGCATGCACAACCAATACTAGCATCTACCACGATGACAAGGTCATCTATATATGAGTATATTGACTTAGGAGTCAAGTGAGAACACTTGATCATAGGTCATACTCATCGTTTAAGCTCAAGTGGGGTTACCACTTTTACATAAAGCATTGTTGTGTTCACATCTTTAGAGTTGCTTTAGCTCAAGTCTTAGAGTAAAGCTCCCCCTAGATGTGATATCCCCCTTTAGAGGGATGAACTAACCTCGGGTTTTATCGATGATGACTTCATGTAGATGTTGAAGATGTGGATGCTCAATGTTGATGTAGATCACTTGGAGCTACCCATTTGAGTGAATTGCACTTTCAATACCTACATGGGTTAGTCCCACAAGGAACAAACAAGGATATCCATAGACATAGAGTGATGCACACACAAGATGATGTCCATGAAAACTTTTAGGTTACCTTGTCCCTTGTCTTACCAACAAGAGGGTTTGTGACTCCTTGAACTAGTGCAAGATGTGGAAGTTGATTGCACTTGTTCTTGCCAAAATGATAAGAGTGAAGTATGTTGGCGGAGTCACCCTCAAGAACTCTCTAGTTCTTCTTCTTTTGGGTCCACACCATCTTGATGGGAATCCTTGGAGTTGTAGTCGTACTTGATGAAGTGGAACTTGAAGTAGTCTTGGGAATCCACTTGACTAAGGTCTTAGGAGCTTCTTCAAATGCATCAATTTCCTCTTGAAGCTTGTCCTTGCCTTTTTGCTTGTAGTCTTGTGGTGGAAGATCATCTTGAGCTTGTGTCCCCTTGAAAGAAGTATCATACTTCTCTTGTTGATGAACAAACTTTGTCTTGGGGTATTAATCTTCTTCCCACTCAACTCCATTGGCATTGAACTTTCGTTCAAAACCAACACCTTGATTCTTCCGGTGCATTCCTTGCTTGCGCACAAATTCCTCGAATTGCTTACTCCCGGCAAGGCTTTTGTACACTCCTTTCTCTATAATTCCCTTCAATAAGCTATTTTCTTGCTCAAGTGTAACTTGGCTAAGAGAATCATTAGTGGAATCAAGAGAACTACTAGAAGCAACAATATTGGATTTAGCATGATCATTGTTACTACTAGAGGAAGAATTTTTCTTGTTCTTGTTACTAGACTTGACTTGAGGCATGTAAGTGGATAAGAGTAAATGCTTGGCAATGTAAGAAGAACTTTTCTTGCGGAGATCATCATTGATTGCTTTTAAGAACTCATGCTCTTGCTCAAGATTGAGCTTTTCAAAGCGTAATTTCTCATGAGCTCTTAAAAGTTCTCGATGATCTTTGAAGATAGTTTCATGAGCTAACTTAAGAGTGTTTAGTTCTTTAGTTAGAGCCTCAATCTTCTCCTTATCATTGTAATTCGTTTTATCTTGATTAGCATGATTAATTGACGTTTCATCATAGTATTCATCACTAGAGTTGTCAACAAGCAAATCATCACCCAACAAGTCATCTTCATCACTATTGAAATCAACATACTCGGGGTGTGTTACCTTAGGACCTTTGGCCATGAAGCATCTTCCAATTCCTTCATTTGGTGAGTCAAATATGTTGTAGGAGTTGGTTGACACAATTGCTAGACCGGCAACACCTTCATCTTGAGTATCTTCGGAGTCGGAGTGATAACTTCTCTCGGAGTGGCTGTCGGAGTCGGAGCCGGATACCCATTCACCAACATGAGCTTGATGTCTTCGTTTTGTGTAGCTCCTTGATGCTTTTTCCTTCCTTTCCGAATCCTTGCTTCTCCGTGAGTATCTTCATTCATAACGATCATCTCTACTCCTTCTCTCTCTTGGTGGTGATTCTTTGCTTCTTCTTTTTGGAGAATCTTCTCTTCTCTTGTAGGGAGCCGTACACTCATTGGAATAGTGTCCGGGTCTTCCACAGCTGTAGCAGTTTCGCTCTCGACTAGAAGATCTTTTGTCATTGTAGGACCTTGACTTGAAGCTTCTATCTTTGCTTCTACTCTTGTAGAACTTGTTGAAGTTTTTCACCATTAAGCTCAATTCTTCATTGAAGTCTTGTTTCTCACTTGATGATGTAGGGGCTTCACATGAGGCTTTGTAGGCACCACTTGATTTGTTGTGAAGTTCCTCTTTATCCTTAAGCGACATCTCATGAGCAACAATTCTTCCAATCACCTCCGTTGGCTTGAGATCTTTGTAATTGGGCATCATTTGGATCAATGTGCACACGGTATCATATTTTCCATCCAAGGCTCTTAGAATCTTCTTGATGATGAATCTATCGGTCATCTCTTCGCTTCCTAAGCCGGCAATCTCATTTGTGATGAGAGCAAGCCTAGAGTACATTTCAGCGACACCTTCACCATCCTTCATTTTGAACTTGTCAAGTTGACTTTGAAGCACATCCAACTTGGATTCCTTGACGGAGTCGGTACCTTCGTGCATATCAATCAAAGTGTCCCAAATTTCCTTTGCATTCTCAAGACGACTGATTTTGTTGAATTCTTCGGGGAACAATCCGTTGAAGAGAATATCACAAGCTTGAGCATTGTATTGCAACATCTTCAACTCATCCGCGGTAGCTTCACGGTTTGGTTCTTTCCCATCAAAGAAGTCACCTTGCAAACCAACACACACAATAGCCCAAACGGCGGGGTTATGTCCAAGAATATGCATTTTCATTTTATGCTTCCAACTAGCAAAATTAGTACCATCAAAGTAAGGACCTCTACGGTGATAATTTCCCTCGCTAGACGCCATACTCTCCTAGGTTGTGAAACCAAAGCTATGACCACCAAAAGCTATGGAGATCAAAGCAAATGGAGACCAAGGCTCTAATACCACCTGTAGGATCGAGAGTATGTCTAGAGGGGGGGGTGATTAGACTACTTGACCAAATAAAAACTTAACCTTTTCCCAATTTTAGTTCTTGGCAGATTTTAGCTATTGTAGGACAAGTCAAGCAATCATCACACAATTCAAGCAAGCATGCAAAGAGTATATTGGCAGCGGAAAGTAAAGCATGCAACTTGCAAGAATGTAAAGGGAAGGGTTTGGAGAATTCAAATGCAATTGGAGACACAGATGTTTTTCCCGTGGTTCGGATAGGTGGTGCTATCCTACATCCATGTTGATGGAGACTTCAACCCACAAAGGGTAACGGTTGCGCGAGTCCACGGAGGGTTCCACCCACAAAGGGTAACGGTTGCTCGAGTCCACGAAGGCCTCCACCCACAAAAGGGTCCACGAAGAAGCAACCACCCACAAAGGGTCCACGAAGAAGCAACCTTGTCTATCCCACCATGGCCATCGCCCACGAAGGACTTGCCTCACTAGCGGTAGATCTTCACGAAGTAGGCGATCTCCTTGCCCTTACAAACTCCTTGGTTCAACTCCACAATCTTGTCGGAGGCTCCCAAGTGACACCTAGCCAATCTAGGAGACACCACTCTCCAAGAAGTAACAAATGGTGTGTAGGTAATGAACTCCTTGCTCTTGTGCTTCAAATGATAGTCTCCCCAACACTCAACTCTCTCTCATAGGATTTGGATCTGGTGGAAAGAAGATTTGAGTGGAAAGCAACTTGGGGAAGGCTAGAGATCAAGATTCATATGGTGGGAATGGAATATCTTGGTCTCAACACATGAGTAGGTGGTTCTCTCTCAGAACATATGAGTTGGAATTGTGTATGTGTTCTGATGGCTCTCTCATCGAATGAAGAGGAGGTGGAGGGGTATATATAGCCTCCACACAAAATCCAACCGTTACACACAGTTTTCCAATCTCGGTGGGACCGAATCAACAAACTCGGTCGAACCGAAAAGGTAAACCTAGTGACCGTTAGAGATTTTCGGTGGGACTGACATGCAACTCGGTAGGACTGATATGGTTAGGGTTTGGGCATAACGTAATCTCGGTGAGACCGATTACACAAACTCGGTGAGACCGAATTTGGTAATTAGCTAACCAGAGAGTTGGTCAGGCAAACTCGGTGGGACCGATTTGCTCTTTCGGTGAGACCGAAAAGTTATAAAGAGGAAACACTGAATTTACATTGCAATCTCGGTGGGACCGATTCGCTCTTTCGGTGAGACCGAAAAGTTACGAAAGGGAAACAGAGAGTTTGCAATCCCATCTCGGTGAGACCGAGATCCCTATCGGTAGAACCGAATTGCTAGGGTTTGGCAGTGACTTATGACAAGTGAAACTCGGTGGTGCCGGATAGAAAGAATCGGTAGGACCGAGTTTGGCTTAGGGTTTAGGTCATATGTGGACATGGGAAAGTAGTTGAGGGTTTTGGAGCATATCACTAAGCACATAAAGCAAGAGGCTCATTAAGCAACACCTCATCCCTCCTTGATAGTATTGGCTTTTCCTAAAGACTCAATGTGATCTTGGATCACTAAAATATAAAATGAAGAGTCTTGAGCTTTTGAGCTTGAGCCAATCCTTTGTCCTTAGCATTTTGAGGGTTCCACTTTCACATCCATGCCATGCCAATCATTGAGCTTTCCTGAAATAATCATCTTGGAATAGCATTAGCTCAATGAGCTATATGTTGTTATGAATTACCAAAACCACCTAGGGATAGTTGCACTTTCAGCGCCGAGTAGCCTGTTCGGTTTTAATTCATACGCTGCCTTATTGGCAGCCAAATTACTCATCCGGGCTTGCTCCTTGGCTAGAGCAAGTTTAGCCTGAAGGGCCCCCACCGCGGCAGCACCATCTGCAGTTATGTGCGTCTCAGTATACAATTCTAGCTTCATGCATATATTATCATACATACATATACTGACTGCCCCAAAAACATACCTTGCGCCTTGTCAAGCCACATGTTGATAAGCGTGATGTCATCCGCCTCATCAATCTTCCGCTGTAGATCTGCAACCTCTGTGGATTGGGCAGTAGCCGGGGAGGTCACAGCCTGTGCTCCAAGTAGTCAGATTATTTCCTGGACATATCTTTTTGATCCTCTGATCGCCTCCCTTGGGAGGACAATCAGATTCTCAGGGGCTACTATCTATACAAAGGAGTATTTTGTGAATAAAACACAATCGAAAGCTTTACAGTACAAACCTCGAAGCCTCCTAGCAGGCTCGTGAAGGCCTCATTCAATCCGCTTTTCGCGGATAGGACCTTTTCAACCACCATACCCATCAAGGTACGATGGTCCTCGGAGACGGACGCCTGTCGTAGCATGTTCGTCAATATATCCGATGCTTCTGGATCTCCGGAAGCTGCTGTAGCAGCACGGCCTCCCTTTGAAGGGATCTGTTCATTCGTCCCTAGAGTTGTCTCTGGCTGTAAGCCAGATAGTCCGAGGCCTTTATTGTTGGCCCCCGGACCCTGGGCTACCGAAGTATCACCTTCGGTTAGTGTTTTCATCATCCCTTGCATCACTTGTTGATCAGGAGAGATCCTCCAGGACGACACCTCGAAGTCGTCCGCCCTATTGGGCGAGGAGACCGGTGGAGGCGTCTCACTTTCCATCATCTCCGGGAGAAGATCCCCCGAGGAAGAGGATTGTTGAAGAAGACTGTGTGCCGAGCTGCAAAAACGTATATTCTAGATGTTACCCTGGTCACAGGAGAGGAACGGGATATGTTTAAAACACCCTTGTTCGCTTACGATTTAGGCTTGCCCTCGCCGGGGGACTGCGCGATGACGTCGTCCTCCAAGCCCGAGCCGCCCGACAGGGGCATCTTGCCTCGCTTAGGAGCCTTTTTCTCCCAATCTTCGGAGATGGCCCTTTTCTTACCATGAGGAGAAGGGATGTTGGCTTCTCCTTTACCTTTGTCTCCGGGCGATGGGATTTCGGTCTCCCCGGGCACAACGTCTAATATACCTTCGGGATGGAGGCCACCTTCGGTCCTCCCACTCTCCGTCTTGTCCTCCTTCACAGGCATCTGGTACGGTGCCGGGGCCAGCATCCTCGTTAATATGGGATCCACCGAGTCTTCGAGAAGGGGGGACGAACACCTAATTCGCTCTGCTTTCTTTATCCAGCCCTGGAAGGAGACAGTGTGGTCAGTATCGCACTACGACATGCATAGCGAGAAATTGTTCGGGAGTTGAGTGCTTACCGGGGTATTTGGATGGTTGCGGCTGAGGCGAATGTCCTCGGTGGTTTCCGGCCACTATTTTCGTTTCCTGAAAAACAACTTCCACATTCTTTTGTGCGTAATACCAAAGAAGTCTTGGAGGGTCCGTGGTCTTTCCAGATTAAACTCCCACATACGGAGAGGCCGTCGCTGGCACGACAGGACCCGACGGACCAGCATTACTTGAACCACGTTGATAAGACCGATGTCCTTCTCAAGGAGGCTTCGGATGCGGCTCTGTAGAGTCTGCGCTTCGTTAATTGATCCTAGTCTAGCCCCTTATTAATCCATGATGCAAGCTGTAACGGAATGCCAGATTAAAACGCAGGTATGGCTGCCCACTTGGTACCGCGGGGTTCAGTGACGTAAAACCACTCCCGCTGCCATAGGTTGGGAGTTTCGGTGAAAGAGCCTTTTGGCCAGGGAGCATTGGTAAGCTTGCTCACTGTAGCACCTCCACACTCTATTAGTTCCCCGTCGACTACCTTTGGCTTCACACTAAAGGTCTTGAGCCATAAGCCGAAGTGTGGGGGAATACGGAGAAAGGCCTCGCACGTGATAATGAACGACGAGATGTGAAGGAAAGAATCTAGGGCTAGATCATGAAAATCTAGTCCGTAGTAAAACATGAGCCCCCGACGAAGGGATGAAGAGCGAATCCTAGCCCCCGCAGGAAGTGGGAGATGAATACAACCCTCTCGTCAGATCTGGGAGTAGGAATAACTTGTCCTCGAGCAGGAAGCCTGTGGGGGATCTCCGCGGTCAGGTATCTGGCCGCATGAAGCTTCGCGATGTCCTCCTCTGTAACAGAGGAAGCCACCCATCGGCCCTATGGGTTGGGTCTGGACATGATTGGGAAGCTTGAAGCAATGAAGTCGAACCTTGGGTGCTAGAACTCGAAGTTGGAAGGGCTAAGGAAAGGGTTGGCGTAAAATAAGACGACCCTTGGCTCCTTTATAAAGGCAACGGATATCGAACGCCTCCTCCTAAGCCTGGAAACCTGCCTATTCCTAATTAATCATACCAATGGAACGGTTGGGTTACCCATGCTCGTATTGATGAGAATCCTGCAATAAGGGGACACGATCTCTGCTTCGACAAGACGTGCCAATAAAAACCGCGCCTCGAAACATGGAACGGCAGGACAAGAAACGGTTTGAAATAATGATCGGGAATACGTGATGTCACATTACAAAAAGTTGTCGATGGATTGGACTTGTGATATATTATACTCTCTGCGGTTGTCTGTGGTACTTGTGTTGCAGATCCGGACACGTTCGTCACGACCGAAGACTATCTTGGATTATTCGGAAAGGGGAACCCGCCTTGCAATGCCGAAGACAATGTGCGCGCCGGACACCTCGTCATTGAAGCCTGGTTCAGGGGCTACTGAGGGAGTCCTAGACTAAGGGGTCCTCGGGCGTCCGACCTATTGGACATGGGACGGAGTGATGAGCTGCAAAGATACAAAAGACCGAAGACTCTACCTGTGTCCGGATGGGACTCTCCTTGGCGTGGAAAGCAAGCTTGGCATCCAAATATGAAGATTCCTTTCTCTGTAACCGACCTTATGTAACCCTAGATCCCTCCGGTGTCTACATAAACCGGAGGGCTAGGTCCGTAGACGGATATCCTCATAATCATAATCAGATAGGCTAGACTTTTAGGGTTTAGCTATTGTGATCTCGTGGTAGATCAACTCTTGTAATACTCATATTCATCAAGATCAATCAAGCAGGAAGTAGGGTATTACCTCCATAGAGAGGGCCCGAACCTGGGTAAACATTGTGTCCCTTGTCTCCTGTTACCATCGACCTTAGACGCATAGTTCGGGACCCCCTACCCGAGATCCGCTGGTTTTGACACTGACACTAAGCCCGTAGTAGCCACGTAAAACTTGCAACAATAAAGTAGAGGACGTCTAACTTGTTTTTCCAGGGCATGTTGTGATGTGATATGGTCAAGACGTGATGAGATATAAATTGTTGTATGAGATGACATGTTTTGTTAAAGTTATCGGCAACTGGCAGGAGCCTTATGGTTGTCTCTTTATTGCCTAAAGATGCAAGTGCCATAAAATTGCTTTACTTTATCGCTATGCGATAGAAATAGCTGGCGAGACGACCATGTGACAACACGTTGATATAGATCAAGATGATGGAGATCATGGTGTCATGCCAGTGACGATGGAGATCATGATGATACTTTGGAGATGGAGATCAAAGGCACAAGATGCTAATGGCCATATCATGTCACATATTTTGATTGCATATGATGTTTATCTTCAATGCATCTTATTTTGCTTAGTACGGCGGTAGCATTATAAGATGATCCCTCACTAAATTTCAAGGTATAAGTGTTCTCCCTGAGTATGCAGCATTGCGACAGTTCGTCGTGCCGAGACACCACGTGATAATCGGGTGTGATAAGCTCTACGTTCACATACAATGGGTGCAAGACAGTTTTGCACACGCGGAATACTCGGGTTAAACTTGACGAGCCTAGCATATGCAGATATGGCCTCGGAACACTGAGACCGAGAGGTCGAGCATGAATCATATAGAAGATATGATCAACATAGTGATGTTCACCATTGAAAACTACTTCATCTCACGTGATGATCTGACATGGTTTAGTTGATATGGATCACATGATCACTTACATTATTAGAGGGATGTCTATCTAAGTGGGAGTTCTTAAGTAATATGATTAACTGAACTTAAATTTATCATGAACTTAGTCCTAATAGTATTTGCATATCTATGTTGTAGATCAATTGCTCGCGTATAGCTCCCATTTTATTTATGATATGTTCCTACAGAATACTATGTTGAAAGATGTTAGTAGCAATGATGCGGACTAGCTCCGTGATCTAAGGATTATCCTCATTACTGCACAGAAGAATTATGTCCTTGATGCACTGCTAGGTGACGGACCGTTTGCTGGAGGAGGTGCAGATATTATGAATGTTTGACAAGCTCGGTATGATGACTAATTGATAGTTTAGTGCGCCATTCTTTACGGCTTAGAACCGGGACTTCAAAAATGTTTTGAACGCCACAGAGCATATAAGATGTTCCAAGAGCTAAAATTGGCATTTCAGACTCATGCCCGAGTCGAGAGGTATGGGACCTCTGACAAGTACTTTGCCTACAAGATGGAGGAGAATAGCTCAACCAGTGAGCATGTGCTCAGAATGTCTGAGTACTACAATCACTTGAATCAAGTGGGAGTTAATGTTCCAGATAAGATAGTGATTAACATAGTTCTCTAGTCACTATCACCAAGTTACTAGAACTTCGTGATGAACTATAATATGTAAGGGATGACGAAATCGATTCTCGAGCTCTTCGCGATGCTGAAATCGATGAAGGTAGAAATCAGGAAAAGCATCAAGTGTTGATGGTTGACAAGACCACTAGTTTCAATTAAAAGGGCAAGGGAAAGAAAGGGAACTTCAAGAAGAATGGCAAGCAAGTTGCCACTCCCATGAAGAATCCCAAAGCTAGACCCAAGCCTGAAACTAAGTGCTTCTACTGCAAAGGAAATGGTCACTGGAAGCGGAACTACCCCAAATACTTGGCGGATAAGAAGGATGGCAAAGTGAAAAAAGGTATATTTGATATACAGATTATTGATGTGTACTTTACTAGTGTTCATAGTAACCCCTATGTATTTGATACCGATTCAGTTGCTAAGATTAGTAACTCAAAACAGGAGTTACAAAATGAACAGAGACTAGTTGAGGGCAAAGTGACGATGTGTGTTGGAAGAGATTCCAAAGGTTAATAAGATTACCATCACATACTCCCTCTACCTTCGAGATTAGTGTTGAACCTAATAAATGTTATTTGGTGTTTGCGTTGAGCATAATATGATTGGATCATGTTTATTGCAATACAGTTATTCATTTAAGTCAAAGAATAATTGTTGTTCTATTTACATGAATAAAACCTTCTATGGTCATACACTTAAAATAAATGGTTTATTGAATCTCGATCGTAGCGATACACATATTCATAATATTGAAGCCAAAAGATGCAAAGTTAATAATGATAGTGCAACTTATTTGTGGCACTGTCGTTTAGGTCATATTGGTGTAAAGCGCATGAAGAAACTCCATGCTGATGGGCTTTTGGAATCACTTGATGCTTGCGAACCATGCCTCATGGCCAAGATGACTAAGACTCCGTTCTCTGGAACAATGGAGCAAGCAACTGACTTATTGGAAATAATACATAGTGATGTATGCGATCTGATGAGTGTTGAGGCTCGCGGCGGGTATCATTATTTTCTAACCTTCATAGATGATTTGAGCAGATATGTGTATATCTACTTGATGAAACATAGGTCTGAAACATTTGAAAAGTTCAAAGAATTTCAGAGTGAAGTGGAAAATCATCGTAATAAGAAAATAAAGTTTCTACGATCTGATCGTGGTGACGAAATATTTGAGTTACGAGTTTGGTCTTCATTTGAAACAATGTGGAATAGTTTCGCAACTCACGCCACCTGGATCACCACATCATAATGGTGTGTCGGAACGCCGTAACCGTACTTTATTAGATATGGTACGATCTATGATGTCTCTTAACGATTTACCACTATCGTTTTGGGGTTATGCATTAGAGACAACTACATTCACATTAAAAAGGGCACCATCTAAATCCGTTGAGATGACACCGTATGAACTATGGTTTGGCAAGAAACCCAAGTTGTCGTTTCTTAAAGTTTGGGGTTGTGATGCTTATGTGAAAAAGTTTCAGCCTGATAAGCTCAAACCCAAATCGGAGAAGTGCGTCTTCATAGGATACCCAAAAGAAACTGTTGGGTACACCTTCTATCACAGATCCGAAAGGCAAGATCTTTGTTGCTAAGAGTGGATCCTTTCTAGAGAAGGAGTTTCTCTCGAAAGAAGTAAGTGGTAGGAAAGTAGAACTTGATGAGGTAATTGTATCTTCTCCCGAATTGGAAAGTAGTTCATCACAGAAATCAGTTCTAGTGATTCCTACGCGAATTAGTGAGGAAGCTAATGATAATGATCATGAAACTTCAGATCAAGTTACTACCGAATCTCGTAGGTCAACCAGAGTATGGTCCACACCAGGGTGGTACGGTAATCCTTTCTGGTAGTCATGTTACTAAACCATGATGAACCTATGAACTATGAGGAAGCGATGATGAGCCCAGATTCCACGAAATGGCTTAAGGCCATGAAATCTGAGATGGGATCCATGTATAAAGAACAAAGTATGACTTGCCCGATGATCGATGAGCCATTGAGAATAAATGGATCTTCAAGAGGAAGATGGACGCTGATAGTAGTGTTACTATCTACAAAGCTCGAATTGTCGCAAAAAGGTTTTCGACAAGTTCAAAGTGTTGACTACGATGAGATTTTCTCACTCGTATCAATGCTTAAAAGTCTGTGTGGATCATGTTAGCAGTTTCCGCATTTTATGAAATCTGGCAAATGGATGTCAAAACTGTGTTCCTTAATGGATTTATTAAAGAAGAGTTGTATATGATGCAACCAGAAGGTTTTGTCAATCCTAAAGGTAGTAACAAAGTGTGCAAGCTCCAGCGATCCATTTATGGACTGGTGCAAGCCTCTCGGAGTTGGAATATGCGCTTTGATAGTGTGATCAAAGCATATAGTTTTATACAGACCAGCGATGAAGCCTGTATTTACAAGAAAGTGAGTGGGAGCACTACAGCCTTTCTGATAAGTATATGTGAGTGACATATTGTTGATCAGAAATGATGTAGAATTTTCTGGAAAGCATAAAGGAGTGTTTGAAAGGAGTTTTTCAAAGAAAGACCTCGGTGAAGCTGCTTACACATTGAGCATCAAGATCTATAGAGATAGATCAAGACGCTTGATAAGATTTTTCAACGAGTACATACCTTGACAAGATTTTGAAGTAGTTCAAAATGGAACAGTCAAATAAGGAGTTTTTGCCTATATTGCAAGGTGTGAAGTTGAGTAAAGACTCAAAACACAGCCACGACAGAAGATAGAAAGAGAATGAAAGTCATTCCCTATGCCTCAGCCATAGGTTCTATAAAGTATGCTATGCTATGTACCAAACCTATTGTGTACCTTGCCATGAGTTTGGCAAGGGGGTACAATATTGATCCAGGAGTGGATCACTTGACAGTGGTCAAAATTATCCTTAGAGGACTAAGGAAATATTTCTCGGTTATGGAGGTGATAAAAGAGTTCGTCGTAAAGAGTTACGTCGATGCAAGCTTTTTACATCGATCTAGATGACTCTAAGTCTCGATCTAGATACATATTGAAAGTGGGAGCAATTAGCTAGAGTAGCTCCGTGTAGAGTATTGTAGACATAGAAATTTGTGAAATACATACGGATCTGAATGTTGCAGACCCGTAGAATAAACTTCTTTCACAAGCAAAACATGATCACTCTTTGGGTGTTAATCACATAGCAATGTGAACTAGATTATTGACTCTAGTAAACCCTTTGGGTATTAGTCACATGAAGATGTGAACTAATCACATAAAGAAGTGAACTATTGGTGTGAAATCACATGACGATGTGAACTAGATTATTGACTCTAGTGCAAGTGGGAGATTGAAGGAAATATGTCCTAGAGGCAATAATAAAGTTGTTATTTATATTTCCTTATATCATGATAAATGTTTATTATTCATGCTAGAATTGTATTAACCGGAAACTTAGTACATGTGTGAATACATAGAACAAACAGAGTTTCCCTAGTATGCCTCTACTTGACTAGCTCGTTAATCAAAGATGGATAAGTTTCCTAGCCATGGACATGTGTTGTCATTTGATGAACGGGATCACATCATTAGAGAATGATGTGATGGACAAGACCCATCCGTTAGCTTAGCACTATGATCGTTTAGTTTATTGCTATTGCTTTTCTCATGACTTATACATGTTCCTATGACTATGAGATTATGCAACTCCCGAATATCGGAGGAACACTTAGTGTGCTATCAAACGTCACAACGTAATTGGGTGATTATAAAGATGCTCTACAGGTGTCTCCGATGGTGTTCGTTGAGTTGGCATAGATCAAGATTAGGATTTGTCACTCCGATTGTCGGAGAGGTATCTCTGGGCCCTCTCGGTAATGCACATCACTATAAGCCTTGCAAGCAATGTGACTAATGAGTTAGTTGCGGGATGATACATTACGGAATGAGTAAAGAGACTTGTTGGTAACAAGATTGAACTAGGTATTGAGATATCGACGATTGAATCTCGGGCAAGTAACATACCGATGACAAAGGGAACAACGTATATCGTTATGCGGTTTGACCGATAAAGATCTTCATAGAATATGTGGGAGCCAATATGAACATCCAGGTTCTGCTATTGGTTATTGACCGGAGAGGTGTCTCGGTCATGTCTACATAGTTCTCGAACCCGTAGGGCCCGCACACTTAACGTTTGGTGACGATCGGTATTATGAGTTTATGTGTTTTGATGTACCGAAGGTAGTTCGAAGTCCCGAATATGATCATGAACATGACGAGGAGTCTCGAAATGGTCGATACATAAAGATTGATATATTGGATGGCTATATTCGGACACCGGAAGTGTTCCAGGTGATTTCAGAGTAAACCGGATAGCCGGAGGGTTACCGGAACCCCCCGGGGAACTAATGGGACACATGGGCCTTAGTGGAGAGAGAGAGGGCCGGCCAGGGCAGGCTGCGCGCCCCTCCCCCTCTAGTCCCAATTGGACTAGGGTAGAGGGGGCGGCGCCCCCCTTTCCTTCTCCCTTCTCCTCCTTCCTTTCCCCCTCCTAGTAGGACTAGGAAAGGGGAGTCCTACTCCTACTAGGAGGAGGACTCCTCCTCTCAGGGCGTGCCATAAGGGCCGACCGGCCTCCCCCTTGCTCCTTTATACACGGGGGCAGGGGGCACCCTAGAACACACAAGTTGATCATTGATCCCTTAGCCGTGTGCGGTGCCCCCCTCCACCATAATCCACCTCGGTCATATGTCATAGTGCTTAGGCGAAGCCCCGCGCTGGTAGCTTCATCATCACCGTTATCACGCCATCGTGCTGACGAAGCTCTCCCTCGACACTCAGCTGGATCAAGAGTTTATGGGACATCACCGAGCCGAACGTGTGCAGATCACGGAGGTGCCATACTTTCGGTACTAGGATTGGTCGGATCGTGAAGACGTACAACAACATCAACCGCGTTGTCATAACGCTTCCGCTTACAGTCTATGAGGGTACGTGGACAACACTCTTCCCCTCTCATCACTATGCATCACCATGATAGATCTTGCATGTGCATAGGATTTTTTTTTGAAATTACTGCATTCCCCAACAGAATGCGGAAAGAGACCATGGAATTCTGCATTACACACGACATGATCCAACCATTCTCGTATACATCTCTGTCTCCAGGTGATCTGTTCCCCGGGAAAACCCATATCATCAAGCTCACAATCAACTAGTGCATTCCAGAAATTTTCCATCACCCGAAGTGGGTCAGGGGCGCCCCCTTCCTTTTCGTGGGAGTATAAATCTCATTGAAATCGCCTACAACCACCCAAGGTAGGGATGATTGTGTATGCATATTCCTCAAATAGTCCCATGAGAGGTGTTTATCCTCCCATTTGGGTTCTCCATAGAACCCAGTAAATCTCCAGCTTTCTTCCGGTGAACTTCCAAATTTCACATCTATGAAGTTTTTGGTCTTATCTATCAATTCCAGCAAAATAGGATTTCACCAGAATAGTATGAGGTCTCTGCTGGCCCCAAAACTCTCAACCACTTCCATATGGTCCATATTTAGCTTTTTCCTAAGCTTCTCCGCCCTTGCTGTATTCAGATGCTTTTCAGACAGAAATAACACATCCGACCCCCATTGCTTCTGGATTTCTAGAAGCGCTCTCACTGCCGTAGTAGTGGCCATACC
Source organism: Triticum urartu (assembly GCF_003073215.2). Lineage (NCBI taxonomy): Eukaryota > Viridiplantae > Streptophyta > Magnoliopsida > Poales > Poaceae > Triticum > Triticum urartu. The sequence goes on from NC_053025.1 coordinate 327,530,751, forward strand.
ACTGTAGTTCCAACTTATTGTTTTCATTGCGCCCGGCAATCACCATCAAGGGGAGTCGCCGATGTGCTACTTGATACGCTTCCACTCTCTGCAGTTGCCTTTAAGCATTTCTGATCATGTATCTTTTGAGGGGTGCTAAGTTGACTCTTGTCCACTGGCTCAGATGTTATATTTTCCAAAAACTCAACTTTCTTGCTAACAAGCCCTGGTGGAGGGTTTAAACCTGACCCACCGGCTATGCTTGCGCCATGGTTAACCACATTCCCATCTTGTCCTATAAGCCTCTTCTTGGTAGTAGGCACAAGCGCTCCATGGTGAATATCCCCTGATTCGACCTCCATAGCATTTAGTTCCTCTTGATTAGGGTCACCTAGAGCCCGTCTACCTCTTCCAAAACCTCCTCCACGACCGGACCGGCCACCTGGTGCTGGTTGTCCTCTACCTCTTCCAGACCCATCAAACTAATCCTCAAAATTAACCAGAATCCAATCCCCCCATTCACATTCCTCTAGACTATGGATTCCATCACCACATTCAATTACCACAGGCCCCATTCGGCCATAGAAATTGCAGAACTTGGGAAGCTTCTCACACTCAACGGGGTATCTCTTGCTATCTTTCAGAGTTAAAGGGACAAAACACACAAGGGGTGTATCTAGCATCAGATGAATCCGAGCTCTCGAATATTTAGTGGGGTTTATGCCCTTCATTGACAATAACTTTCAACGGGGGAATTCCAACCTTTCTTGCATTCTTCTCCGCCATCTCTTTCTTTATCATGAGCCCATCGGGGACTCCCATGATGCGCGCCCATGCTAGAACATGATCCAACTTATACTCCTCAAGACCTCAACATTCATCAATCCATCATAGTCTTCCATAGGGACAACCGCATTCCGAAACAACCATGGTCCTCCGTTTATCACACGATTCCAATCGCCCAGACACATGAATTGCGCTAGGAATAGATTTGGTTTCATTGCCTTGAAAGTGACTCCCTACGCTGGTGTCCATGCGTCTCTCATTGATTTATACAAGGCCACATGGCTAAAGGGTTTTTGTGTATGAACACTAAAGAGTGCAATCCATCTAGTTTCCTCAATGAAGCTATCCACTTCTCTTGACAGATCCAATTCCTCCTCCTCTTCTCCATGAAAGTTCAGACCCTGAAACCTGTCCTCAATACTGGGTTCGGATCCACGGCCTCCATGTACAGAGCTTCCAGATGCACCGCCAGCGGGTGCATTGCCTCCTTCCGTTCCAGCCATGCTTACACACCAGATCGCTCAGCAAAAGGTGGGGATCACAACCAGGTTGGGAGAGCCCAGCCCGATCGTGAGATTTGTGGGAAAATCGATGGTATATAGGTGGAACCCTAGAAGTCGCCACCAGGGAAGTAGGGAACCCTAGCTGCCTAGGGAAAAAAGCTTTTTAGAACCTGCAAACTGCTCGCAAGTCATTCTAGTCTCTCCTTTTCTGTCTTTCGATGCCAATTTCTGATTCTGATGTGCGTTTTTTTCATTAGAGAAATGCTGCCTTAGTTTCAGTTTAAGGTCAAACACATCATGTAGCGCGGATATTGATCGTAGTACGAGTGTCCTTGAAGAAGCCCCGATGAAAGCATGGTATGCAAGATACGCTCGCAAGATTGTTTGGAAACCAGAAACCTCACATTTTTGTGAGGAACCTCATCAGAGAGTGTGGCGGCTATAGGTCAACCGGTTATTACCTCATGCTACATCGACTTTACCGCCCCTACAGCATTGAGGTTCGTTGTCGTCCTAGTCTCCTATACGAAGATCATTGAAGAACAAGAAACAAGAAATGCAAGAGAAAATGATTGCTGATTGATTTGTTCGATTATGTGTTGTTCAACCAATTATTACCTTTGATTTATATATGAGTTGGCTGGACTTTCCGTGTTGTAAAATGGCTCATATTTTCGTTCAAAATCCAATTTGGCATACTTCAGACAAGTTGGCCTGGGGGTTCTTGGTCGATCTTCCATATAAAATTGTTGCACGATACTGTTAAATCAGGAGGTAGTACGGAATGCCCAGGACGGGTTTTGCGCAAAAAGTGTTGCACGATACTGTTAAGTTTGGAGATTGCATGGAACCTCTCGCTGATTTTTCGTGCAAAAGTGTTGCACGATACTACTACCTCTGAACCAATCTTTATGCATGTCACTATTTTTTCTCTAGAGGTAAAATACAACCTTGGATTGAGGTGATCGAAAAAGCAAAGTTTGTCTTGAAGGGGCGCACAACTTTCATGTTGAGTATTTTCCCATTTGAGGTCATCATGAGGATGATCCCGCATGACGGTGTCCTGGACTAGGGGGTACCAACCTAGTTGGTCCACTGTCCATGGCATGAGTTTATGGCCCACCGATTTCATAAGGAAGGACTCCGAAAGCCTCGAACTCTGGCGTGATCAAGATGGACTCTGCCGGTGTGCACTTCAAGGACTCCTCCTGCTGACGTCATGTGTATCCCTAGTTGGCAACTGACCATGTGTGATCCTAGATACCCCCAACATCTATATAAACCGTGGGTTTAGTCCATAGAGGCACGTTCACAAACACAATCACCTTCCTTAGGGTTTAGAGCAAACATACGATCTCGAGGTAGATGAAGCTTATGCTCAATACGTCATCATCAATACAATCAAAGCATGGCATAGGGTTTTACCTCTTCGAGAGGGACCGAACCTGGGTAAATATTGTCTCATTCGTCTCCTGTTATCCATCGATCTGAGATCCACAACTCGGGACCCCCTACTCGATATCTGCCGGTTTTAGTATCGACATTGGTGCTTTCATTTAGAGTTTTGTTGTGTGTCCGAAAAGGGTCGGTCCATGGAAGCATCGTTTAACGATAAAAGTATACATGTCGTGGTTTCCACACCTGGAACTCCAGTCGACGCATCGCTCCCCCTCCATCAAGAGTTGAGGTGCGATGCATAGGAGTCAACACCCGATCCTCATGCTCTTTCTCCCACCTCGGCCAAGGATCTCCCGTATGGAGGAGAGCCAAGGGCTAAGATATCAGTTGTCGGATGACCTCGAAGTCAACCAAGTGGAAGAAGCTGAGGACACGGGTCTCAAGATCAACTCGGCTGACTTATCATCAACACAACCATTTTGAGACAAAGTCATCGGGGCTTCAAGCCCGCAAGCAGCGGGGATCAAATTTTTACTCCCACCCACCACCCACACTAAGTACTACCCGAGTAATTCAGGGCCTATCCTATGTGTGGGATCTAGCCTACATAAATTAGTAGTCTGAGGAAACAGTCCGACAATTCTGGGCTAGGTTTCTGTTCATCAAGAATAAAATACCAGATTGCCAGGACTCAGATATTTTAGCAACTTTTTAGCATAACTGCAAAGACAAATGCGTTTTAAACGCCCTCACCCGACATCGCATAAAAACATTTTCCAAACTATCATATCTAGTGTCAAAATTTTGCACCATAGAGGACACATGGCTGGCTCAAAAAGAATGCACTACTGTAGGATGCTGCTAACGCGACACTATGATCAAAGACCCTTTGACGAAACTGTGTGATACTTCTCCAATGTATCTATAATTTTTGATTGTTCCATGCTGTTATATTATCAATCTTGGATGTTTTATAATCATTTTATATCATTTTTTGGTACTAACCTATTGACATAGTGCCAAGTGCCAATTCCTGTTTTTCCGTGTTTTCTACATCATAGAAAATCAATATTAGAAGGAGTCCAAATGCCAAGAAACTCCACAGAGAATTTTATGGGCCAAAAGGAACACAACGGGCCCTGGCTGCGCCTAGGGGGTGCCCCGAGGGGGGCACAGCCTACCAGGGTGTGCCAGGAGGCCTAGGCACGCCCTGGTGGGTTGTGCCCACCACAGGTGCCCCCCGGACCGCCTCTCTGCTCTACAAATATCCCAAAAATCCCACAACCCTAGGGGAGTCGACTAAATATTCATCCAACCGCCGCAGAGTCCAGAACCACCAGATCCAATCTAGACACCATCTCGGATGGGGTTCACCACCTCCATTGGTGCCTCTCCGATGATGTGTGAGTAGTTCTTTGTAGACCTTCGGGTCCGTAGTTAGTAGCTAGATGGCTTCATCTATCTCTCTTGATTCTCAATACAATGGTGTGTTGGAGATCCATATGATGTAACTATTTTGCGGTGTGTTTGTTGGGATCCGATGAACTTTGAGTTTATGATCAAATCTATCTTTTTATATCCATGAAAGTTATTTGAGTTTCTTTGATCTCTTATATGCATGATTGCTTATAGCCTTGTATTTCTTCTCCGATATTTGGGTTTTGTTTGGCCAACTTGATCTATTTATCTTGCAATGGGAAGAGGTGCTTTGTAGTGGGTTCGATCTTATTGTGCTTGATCCCAGTGATAGAAAGGGAAACAACACGTATATATCATTGCTACTAAGGATAAAACGATGGGGTCTATCTCTACATAGATAGATCTTGTCTACATCATGTCATCATTCTTATTGCATTACTCCATTTCTCCATGAACTTAATACACTAGATGCATGCTAGATAGCGGTCGATGTGCGGAGTAATAGTAGTAGATGCAGGCAGGAGTCGATCTACTAATCTTGGACGTGATGCCTATATAATGATCATTGCCTGGATATCGTCATAATTATTTGAGGTTCTTCCAATTGCCCAACAGTAATTTGTTCACCCACCGTTTGCTATTTTTCTCGAGAGAAGCCACTAGTGAAACTTACGGCCCCCGGGTCTTCTTTCTCATATATTTGCCTTTGCGATCTATTTTTATTTTCTTTTATTTTCAGATCTACTAAACCAAAAACACAAAAATACTTTGCGGCACTTTATTTTATTTGCGATCTATTTATTCAATCTATTACAACTTTTTCCTGTCACACAACAATTTCTGGCTCCGTTACCCGAAAGGGATTGACAACCCCTTTAACACGTCGGGTTGCGAGGATTTGTTATCTGTGTGCAGGGGCTATTTATGTTGTGTTGCTTGGTTCTCCTACTGGTTCGATAACCTTGGTTTCATATCTGAGGGAAATACCTACCGTCGTTGTGCTGCATAATCCCTTCCTCTTTGGGGAAATACCGACGTAGCTTCAAGCGACATCAAAAGGAATTTCTGGCGCCGTTGCTGGGGAGGACCTTCAACATATACCAGGTTCATAATCACAAATCTCATCTCCTTGCAATTTACTTTATTTTCCATTTTCCACTCATTTTCCTCTCCTCCATTTCACAAAAAATTGCCGTTTTATTCGCCTCTCTTTTCTGTTCATCGGTCTCTTGTTTTCCAGTCTCAATGGCTAGCGTCCCTACTCATCCTTTGTTACCAGATTTTGAAGTTCTTTACTTCATGCAAGGAGAAGGAGAAAATTTGAAAGATGCTTGGTATAGGCTTATGGAATTGTATCGTATTTCCAACTTAAAGGGGGACACTAAAGTTTTGCTTTGAAATTTTTACATAGGATTGGCTTTGCATTATAGACAACTTCGCGAGTTTGCCGCTAAAGGAAACTTCATTGAACTTGATGCCAATGCTGCCTATGAAATCTTAGAGGGAGTTTTGGGAATTCCACCTCGAAAGAAGGGGTTTCCTTTTACCCCCAAGGGAGCTCAAATGTTGGACAAACTTGGTGATCTGCATAATCATATGGTTGAAATACAAAAATATAATGAACCACTCAAACATCTCGATGGTAGTATCAATCGCATGAATGCCCTTATTACTCTCTGCAACAAGCGATTGGATATTTTGGATCTTAAGATGGTTTCTTATCCGGAGAATTTAGGGAAGCGTAAAGAGTCTCCCGGGTTTGAGAAAACCCTTACAAATGTTGCCAAAACTTTGGAAGACAAAACTTAGATCCTTGCTTTATGCCTAGCTAAGGGCGTAAGGCAACCCAATGAATAAATTTTATTTTTGTTTTTTTGCTTTCTGTTCTTGAGTGTTAGCACAATTATGCTACTATTATGATTGTGTTTTTATGTTTTAATCAGTGTTTGAGCCAAGTAAAGCCTTTAGGCTCTTCTTGGGTGATAATTGTTTGATCTTGCTGAAAAAACAGAAACTTTTATGCTCATGAAATTATTTTCATTTTTACCAGAGAGCGATAAAATGCCCATTCCACTTGCAGTAGATCAGTATACAAATTTCTCAGGCCATCCTAATTTTTTAGAATTTGTGGAGTTACACAAGTATTCAAAATAGTCAGATTGCTATAGACTGTTTTGTTTTGACAGATTCTGTTTTCTTTGTATTGTGTGCTTATTTTGATGGCTCTATGATTTTCTTTGATGAGTTTTTGCCATAGAAAAGTTGGAATACAGTAGATATAATACAAAAACAAAATATGAATTGGTTTTATGCAGTACTTATAGTAGTGATTTATTATTCTTATACTAACGGATCTCACAAAGGTTTTGTTGAGTTTTGTGTGATTGAAGTTTTCAAATTTTGGGTTATCTTACGATGGATGAAGGAAGGATGGAAGAGCCTAAGCTTGGGGATGCCCCGGAATCCCAAGCTATTATCCAAAAATGAGCAACCAACTAAGCTTGGGTGTCGGTGTACTAGAGTAGGGGTACCCTAGTATCCCGAACTTGTGCACGGGCAGTCGCAGCATCCCGCGGCAAGGCTTGCCGGGTGACCGCCAAGGTCCTCCGTGGTTCCTTTGGATCCATTCAAGGACAAAGTATCCAAGCCAAGGAGACAAGACCCCGGCAAGAGGAGCTTGCCGGGAAGGCCAACCAAGGCATCTCAAGGAACTTGCCGCGACGCGCCACGCGTCCCGGCAAGGCCCGATGAGCGACAAGCTCCCGGACGCGACAAGACAACGACCGCGGCAAGGCGCTTGCCGCGGCAAGCCACCACTCTGTGCCCGCGCTCCAGCACATCCACCAACGTGTCGCTCTGGGACCCTTCCAGGCATACGTGGTGGGAGGCTGTGCAGCCAGCGGTGCGCGGTGGCAAGCGGCGCTGACAAGATTGCCATCGTGGCGAGCGGTGGCGTCCCTGACGGTCCCTTTTGCATTGTTTAGGCGACGCAGACGGGCATTTAATGCCCTGGTCCCCTGCCGTCAGGGTTAGGTATGATACACTGTAGCAGGTAGCTGTACCAACCGCAACACCTTTCCATTTTTACCCTTGTCTACGTTGCCACCTGTCGGTGACCCCTTGAGCATATAAAAGGAGGCCCATGCGCAACGTAGAGGAAGGGGGGGGGGAGGAAGAGAACACTCACGCTCGGTCTCGTTAGCTGCTGGGGTGTACTGTAGCACTCCGCGCTCCCGAGCAAGAACTCAATACAAACCACAAAGCAGGAGTAGGGTTTTACGCATCCGTGCGGCCCGAACCTGGGTAAACCGCTCGTGTGCTTCGCCTCGATCCGCTCTTCTTGCGACCCTCGCCCCCGCCGAACCGAAAGGGACTCGGTCCGCCGGTCCCGTAGGTGCTCGTGGATTAGTCCCCCGACATCTTTGGTGCGCCAGGTAGGGGTCTCGAGGTTGTGTGAACCAGATCCGGCGTTCACATGAGCTAGATCTTCATCATCTTCATCGACATGCCGCCGAAGAAGAAGGCTTTGGAGGCGGCTGCTCCGTCCGCGCCGAACCCACCACCGCCGGAGCAAACGGCTGATGGGGCAGACGCCGGCGGAAGAACGGGCGTCGACGAGGGAGCTCACGGTGCTGCTAGGTCCAAGGACAAGGCTGCGTTGCCCATCGGCGGCGTAGCCGGCTCCCACAACGACCGGGCGCACTCCAAGACCTCGATGTCCGTACATGCACCGCGCCCATCTCAGGAGGCGCGGGACCGGCAGCGTCATGGTACTCACGGTACCATGCGTTTGCTGGACCAAGATCGAGCTGGTGGATCTCGGAGTGCTCAACACCAGCATGCACGCCAACGTGCTGGCACGAGCGAGGCACGGTCGCCTGGACGGGATATTGCTCCTTCTAACATAGTTAGAAGTCCGAGCATATCCCGCTCCTCGCACCGTTTGCCACCGCCACCCGCCACTACAGCAGAAGCTTTGGCGCGAGCTCAACTGCTCCTGGACTACCCTCCAACGGCAGACAAGATCGACGACTGGAGGGCCACCATTCAGAGTCTCATCGGCTTCGCCAACGGCGACACTCAACGGCAGCCGAGCACGTCGCAGCCGCGGCAAGTCAGCCAGGCACGAGCCGGTGGCGACAAGACCGGTGGGGGTGCAACCACTGTGCACTCTCCGCCCCGAAGGCCAAGATCGCCGACTCGCCGGATCCACCTCGACAGCGACTCCACCGCGTCATCAGATCCACGAGCTCGTCGCGATCAGCGCCAAGTTCTTCACGAACGACAGCAAGAAGACGCTCGTACTCGCATCGAGCGCCGAAGAGAAGCGCGGCGTTAATCAGACCAGCGCGCTGGGCCCTCTGTCGACATGCATGCGCCAGGGGAACCAGGCGACTTGCCGTACGCGGTAGGTTGCCCTGCGTTTACTCGTGAGCTGCGGCAAGTCCAGTGGCCCAGCGCGAAGAATTTCAAGCCAGACGTACCAGAGAAGTACGACGGCAAGTCGCATCCGTCGGAGTTCCTCAGCATCTACACCATTGCGCTGCAGGCTGCCGGGGGGCGGGACGACAAGATCCTTGCCAACTACTTCTCGCTGGTGCTCAAGCCCAACGTCAGGTCCTGGCTCATGCACTTGCCGGACAACTCCATATCCTCCTGGGCAGACCTATGCCATCAGTTTGTCGGCGCCTTTACAGGCAGCCACAAACCTCATGGCCAAGAGAGTGACCTTCATCTGCTCGCCCAGAAGGAAGGAGAGCCCCTGCGCAAGTACATTCAGAGATTCAGCCGTGTACAGCACAACATCCCAGATGTCCACCTTGCCGCGGTCATCAGCGCGTTCCATCAGAACGTGCGTAACCACAGGATGCGGGAGGAGATGGCGATGTGCAAGATCAGAGACGTCAGTGAGCTGTATGCCCTAGCCGACAAGTGTGCACGTGCTGAGGAAGGAAGGAAACTCCCCGGAGAGAATACAGGAGCAGGAGGATCTGACAGCGAGGATGCTGCCCCGGCAAAGAAAAACCGGCGGCGGAACAACAGGAAGAAGAAAGGCAAAGATGTGCTAGTCATTGAGCAGTCCGGCAACGAAGGTGGCGCTAAGAAAGCCAAAGCTGGTAGCTCCGGCAAGGAGATTGCCGCATGCACCAACTGCCAGACTGTGGCGGTCGCCGACAAGCAGGACGGCACCGACAAGCAGTACTGCAAGATCCACCGCACCAAGGGCCATGACCTCCAGAGCTGCAAGAAGGTCGAGCAGCTTGTCCAGCAGCAAAAGGCTGAATACGAGCGACGCGACAAGGAGAGGGCCCAAGGAGGCGCTGGAGAATCCGGCAAGAAGCGCGCCGGCCAGGGAGGACGCCGCGGCAAGGCCAAGAAGCGGCAAGGAGACAGACCTCCCCGCGGCCGCGACAAGGATGAAGATGACGACGACGACGAAGACATGGATGGTGTCGAGACCAGTGAGCAGGAGTTCCAGAAAGCCACAGAGGTCTTGTGCGTTGACGGCGGTGCTTCTCTGCATACTTCGCACCGCCAACTCAAGCAGTGGGTGCGGGAAGTCAATGCGGCGGAACCACCTGTCGAGTCACGCAAGCTTCTGAAATGGTCCAGCACGCCTATCATCTTTGATATTGAGGACCACCCTGATCGCACAACTGCGGTCGGGTGCTTGCCGATGTTGGTTTCACCAACTATCCGCAACCTCAAGGTCACTAAGATGCTAGTTGACGGCGGGGCCGGCTTGAACCTGATCTCCTCCGCTGTACTCCAGAAACTCCAGATCCCTGACAGCGAGCTTGAAGAGACCGGCACATTCCAAGGAATCAACCCGGGAAGGAGCAAGCCGAAGGGGAAGGTCACGTTGCCAGTAACATTTGGCAGCGAGGTGAACTTCAGGACTGAGAGGGTCACTTTTGACGTTGCCGATTTTCCATTGCCTTACAATGGGATACTCGGCCGTCCAGCACTCTCCAAGTTCATGGCAGCCTCTCACTACGCATACAACATGCTGAAGATGCCAGGCCCGATAAGCGTCATCTCTATCCCTGGCGACATGAAGGATGCTCTTATCTGCGCCGACAAGATCTACCGGGAAGCGGCAACCGCAACAGATCGCAAGTCACCTGCCATTGAAGCTCCCGGGGGGAAGAAGAAGACCAAGTCCGGCAAGAGTTCTGATGCCCACTCCGGCAAGCGCACCTCTTCGGAGTGCTGCGCTGCCGTCGAGGACGCACCATTGAGCTCCACCGGCAAGTGTAAGAAGATAATGGCAGCTCCGCCAGAGACCAAGAAGGTGTCCGCCAAGGAGGACGACACTGGTGGTACCTTCACCATCAGTGCCACTCTCGACCCTAAATAGGAAAGCGCGCTCATTGCTTTCCTGCGGGCGAACGTCGACGTGTTTGCGTGGCAACCGTCTGACATCCCCGGTGTACCCAGGAAAGTAATTGAGCACCATCTTGCCGTTTGCCCTCATGCGCGGCCCGTCAAGCAGAAGGTCAGGAAGCAAGCAGTGGAGTGCCAAGAATTCATCGCAGAAGAGATCAAGAAGTTGGAAGCAGCAGGCCTTGTCAGAGGAGTGCTCCATCCTACGTGGTTGGCCAATCCTGTAGTCGTGCGCAAGGCGAACGGGAAATGGAGACTTTGTATCGACTTTACCGATGTTAACAAAGCTTGTCCCAAAGACCCATTTCCTTTGCCGCGCATTGACCAGATTGTTGACTCCACGGCCGGATGTGACTTGCTTTCATTTCTTGACGCATACTCAGGATACCATCAGATCTTCATGGCAGAAGAGGATGAGGAGAAGACCGCATTCATCACTCCATGTGGCACGTACTGTTTCGTACAGATGCCTTTCGGTTTAAAAAATGCTGGTTCAACATTTGCAAGGGTAGTCCATGTCGCTCTTGAGCCACAAATACACAGAAATGTGGAAGCCTACATGGATGACATAGTGGTCAAGAGCAAGGACAAGGCAACTCTGATTCAAGATTTAGACGAGACCTTTGCAAATCTGCGCAAGATCAGCCTCAAGCTCAACCCCGAGAAGTGTGTGTTTGGAGTCCCCTCCGGCAAGCTTCTCGGGTTCTTCGTGTCTCAGCGGGGAATCGAAGCCAATCCCGACAAGATCAAGGCCATTGAGCAGATTGAAGCACCAAAGCGCGTCAAGGATGTACAAAGACTTGCCGGTTGCGTGGCTGCTCTCAGCAGGTTTATCTCTAGGTCTGCTGAGCGTGCCCTGCCGTTTTCAAAATATTGAAAAAGGCAGGTCCAATGAAATGGACTCCGGAAGCGGAGGCTGCGCTGCAAGACTTGAAGAGATACCTGTCCTCCACTCCAACACTTGTCGCACCTAAGCCACAAGAGAAGTTGCTACTGTATATAGCGGCAACCAATCAAGTGGTTAGTGCTGCGTTAGTAGCAGAGAGGGAGGCAGATGACGAGCCGGCAACCACGACAGGCGCATCCAGCGACAAGCAGGGGGCTTCCCCGACAAGCTCCGGTCCCGACAAGGATGGATCTGCGCAGACGCGAGAGGAGACACAGAAGAGAATGGTACAGCGCCCAGTTTACTTTGTCAGTTCCCTTCTGCAGGGGGCTAGGTCAAGGTACTCTGGCGTGCAGAAATTGCTTTTCGGCCTTCTCATGGCCTCGAGAAAGCTGCGCCATTACTTTCAAGCACATGAGATCACAGTTGTCACTCGTTTTCCGCTGAAGAGGATACTACAGAATCCAGAAGCGACAGGCAGGATTGTTGAGTGGGCACTGGAACTGTCAAGTTTTGGCCTCAAGTTTGAGAGTACTTCAACTATCCAAAGTAGAGCATTGGCAGAATTCATAGCAGAATGGACGCCAACACCAGATGAATAAATTCCAGAAACGAGCATCCCCGTCAAGGAAGCAAGCAAAGAGTGGCTGATGTACTTTGATGGTGCCTTTTCGCTACAAGGCGCCGGCGCTGGCGTGCTTCTTGTCGCACCCACCGAAGAGCACCTCAAGTACGTAGTCCAGATGCACTTTCCCAAGGAGCAAGCAACAAACAATACTGCAGAGTATGAAGGCTTGCTTGCCGGTCTCAGGATCGCGGCAGACCTTGGGATCAAGAAGCTCATTGTCAGGGGTGACTCGCAGCTTGTCGTCCGCCAAGTAAACAAGGGCTATCAGAGTCCGTTGATGGAAGCCTACGTCGACGAAGTGAGAAAGCTAGAAGAGCACTTTGACGGCCTACAGATGGAGCATGTTCCAAGAGCTCAGAACGCCATTGCTGATGGCCTATCAAAGTGCGCCGCACTTAAGTTACCTGTGGAACCAGGGATCTTTGTGCTCAAGCTGACTCAACCGTCTGTAACGCCATCAACTGGACAGAGCAAGAAGAGGAAGTTGATTTCTGGTGACTATTTTCCGGCAGAGCTTCCCGAAGCCGCCGCCAAGAAGGTCCCCAAGATCAACGTCAAGAGTGCTGAGGAGCAGTCTGCTCCGGCAAGCCCTAGGGTTTGTTCCGTTGAAGCAGAAGCTCCCGACAAGTTTTGCTCCGGCAAGCTTGCCGGGGAACGTCAAGCTCCAGCAGAGCCGCAGGTTCTCGCCGTAGAAGCGGATGTTCCCGCAGCAGCAGATTTGCCTTTAGTCCTTGTTGTCGAGCCACAAGCTCCAGCATGGACACAGCAGATTGTCCATTTCCTTCAGACAGGAGAACTTCCCGAAGAGCAAGAAGAAGCGGAAAGACTAGCCCGGCAGTCAAGTATGTACCTGTTTGTCGACAACACACTGTACAGAAGAAGACTCAACGGTGTGAAACTGAAGTGTATTCACCGGGAAGACGGACAAAAGCTGTTGGCAGAGATACATGGAGGTATATGTGGTCACCACATTGGCGCAAGAGCACTTGCCGGCAAAGCATTCCGGCAAGGTTTCTTTTGGCCGACAGCCCTCCAGGATGCAACTGCACAAGTAACCAAGTGTGAAGCGTGCCAGTTCCATTCCAAGCAGATACACCAACCAGCTCAAGCTCTCCAGACGATCCCTTTATCCTGGCCATTTTCGGTCTGGGGGCTCGACATCCTTGGCCCCTTTCCCCGAGCAGTCGGGGGCTTTGAGTACTTGTACGTTGCAATCGACAAGTTCACAAAGTGGCCGGAAGTGGAAGCAGTGAGGAAGGTGACAGCACAATCACCAGTCAAGTTCTTCAGGTCGATTGTTTGCCGCTTCGGGATCCCTAACAGGATAATCACCGACAACGGTGCGCAATTCACGAGCCGCACCTTCATGCAGTACGTCCAAGATCTTGGCGCCAAGGTCTGCTTCGCTTCTGTTGCTCACCCGAGAAGCAACGGTCAAGCGGAGAGGGCAAATGCTGAAGTGCTGCGTGGGCTCAAGACTAGGACTTTCGACAGGCCGCACAAGTGCGGAAGAAACTGGATCGAGGAGCTACCGGTGGTTCTTTGGTCGATCAGGACAACGCCAAATCGAGCCACTGGCCAGACACCTTTCGCTCTAGTCTATGGAGAAGAGGCAGTTCTCCCCACGGAACTCGTATACGGGTCACCTCGAGTGCTCGCTTATGATGAGCTTGAGCAAGAGCAGCTGCGACAAGATGACGCGCTACTCCTTGAGGAAGACCGTCTTCAGGCTGCTGTACGAGCTGCTCGCTACCAGCAAGCTTTGCGCCGCTACCATAGCCGCAAAGTTAACGCCAGAAGTCTCGGGGAAGGCGACCTTGTTCTTCGGCGTGTTCAGTCCGCCAAGAATTCCAACAAGTTGACGCTGAAGTGGGAAGGCCCTTACCGGGTGAAACGAGTCACTAGGCCTGGCGCCGTCCGCCTTGAGACCGAAGATAGCATTCCGGTGAGCAATTCCTGGAACATTGAGAATCTTCGTAAGTTTTACCCGTAAGGCGCGGTTGCCGGAACCTGTTCCGGCAACCACCTTTTGTACAAGTCTTGCCGCTGTTGCATGTAATCCTTTGTACAAAGCCGGGCGCAGACCCCGTGCATAAGTAAAGCTCATATGCTCCGCACATCTTGTCAATTTCATGCTTTCTATTTTTTGCATATGTGATCTGACACTTTGTGCAGCACCTACTCCCCGGTAAGTAATAACGATCCGTAAGGCTCCATATCTTTATTTTCTCCTCTTTCTTTTTTCTCAAGGAAAGGAAGGTTCCCTCGCCCACAAGTTTGCCGGGGGGGGGAGAAGATAATGGTATGGACCAGGCGTCGTTCAAGAAAGTTTCGCCTTACCGGGAAGCAAACAACAGAAAAGCTAAGTTGCCAAAGTTTGAGCAATCAGATTTTTAAATTTTAAGTTATCTCCCTTGAACGACCGCACTTTGTATGGAAAACCTGTGCGCGGAGGAACCAACTCGTAGCTAGTTGCGCCCCTTACTTTGTTTCGAGTCCGCTCAACAACTTAAGTGAGCTGCGACTAGTTGCGACAAGGTTTCTTGTCGGTAGCGGCACCGCCAGCAGGCTGCTGACGTCCCGCACTCAGCGCTCGCGGCTAAGGTGCCTGCACCGGCAAGTTCCCTAAAAGCGTAGGGCAAAAACATACAAAGGGAGGAATCAAGTAAAGGGAATAACATTGCAATCATTACCCGGAATAGAGTTATATTACAAGGTAGCTTGTCGCGGCTCTAACAGATTGTTCTCATAACATGACCAGCAGCGACAAGAAAAGAAGAAAACGGGCGGCCTAGTCTACGCGATCGCCCTCAATCCTCTTGATCCCGCTCACCTTGTCCACAATGGGTGCGACAAGGGTCTTGAGCGCCTCCAGATCAGCATCCGGCGGCAGGGTCTTGAGGACGTTGGTGAGGTTGAGGCCCGGGTTGCGGAAGGCCACCTTCACCAACACCTTTTGAAGAGCTCCCACGCAGATCTTGCGCGACTCGTCGGCCAGCTGCTTTGGGATCTTCTCCCGGAGCCGCTGGAGGGCCGTCGCCACGCCTTTGAAGAACAAGGTGAGCTTGGCGCTGGGTTGGAGGTTCTCATCAGAGGGATACCCGAGATCCTCCACCCCCAGCTGCGCCAGCTCCCTGTCGATATCTGCGGCAGCATTCACGAGACCCTCCGTCCAGCGCTCCACATTCTCCCTAAAAGCATTCCGGGCGGCGGCAGCACTCGCCAGCAGCGCCTTGTCGGCCTTAATCTCCTCCTTCAAGGCCACCTCCTGCTCCCTGGCTCCGTCCAGCGTCTTGGTCAAAGTGGTCAGCTTCAACTCAAGATCTGCGTTGGAGTCCTTGGCGGCGCTAAGCTCTTTGCCCTTCTCGGCGAGACGAACCTGCAGCTCTGAGTTGCTGTGGGCGTCCTTCTCCCGCTCACGCTTGAGAGCGGCAAGCTCTTCACCACTCGCCTTGAGATCGGCCTCCAGCTGCGCCACCTTCGTCTCCAGCTCCTTCTTGGCGGCCTCGGCAACTGCGGCAGCATCCTCTGCTTGCTTAAGGGCTCCGCCGAATTTCTGCTCACGCGCGGCAAGCTCCTCCTCGTGGCTGTCGAGGTTAACTTTCCGCTGCACCAGCTCGCCCTCCTGCGCAGAGAGCTTCTCAGCGGCAAGCCGCTGTTGCTCTTCAACTTCGGCCTTCTCGAGGAAGAATGCCTTCTGCTCTTCGGCGAGTTGCTCCCGCTCCTCTGCCAGGGACCGGAGAGCTTCCTGGTTGAGACCCCGGAGCTCCTCCGCGCGCTTCTCGATGTCCGCTCCCGCCTTCACGACAAGCGCCTCGCGGGATTCCAGCTTGGCTTGCTGCGCGCGGTAGAGCGACAACAGCTTCCGCAGCAGCCGCTCCTCCTCAGGCTCGCCGCTGCAGCTGCTTGGCGCATCAACTAGCGTCAGCCCAGCGGAGGCGAGCACCTCTCCATCAAAGCTCTCTCCCTCGACCGGCACCCTGGAGCTTGACGCCCAGGGGAGGTTGATGAAGACGCCATCGCCGGCCTTCAAGTAGACGCCTGGCTGGGGCTCTTCGGAGCCTGGCGCTGCGGCAACGGCGGACGGGTCGGCGGTCGACGTAGCGCCTGGCGCTCCTGCGGCCTCAGGGCCGTCAGTGCGATCGCCAGACCCCTCGCCAGCTGCTGCGGCGGCAGCTTTGGCGGCCTCATCGCCGGCGGGATCATCAGCGCCGGCTGCTTCTTCAGTGGCAGCAGTGTCGTCGGCAGCAACCTCGGTCTCGATCAGCTCCGCAGCAGATGGGTCTGATGGCCGGAAAAGTGAGAAAAGTCAAGCAAATACCCAAAAAGAAGAAGAACCCAAGGGAAGCTTTGAAGAGAAGATTACCTGTACTGGGTTCGGCAGTCGTAGTCTCCGCCGCTGGGGGGACGCTGGTGCTGTCCCTTGCCGGAGAACTCTCCCTTGCCGGAGGACTCCCCCTTGGCATTTCGGGGGCGGCCTCCGGGCGCTCCTGGTGGGGCTGCTCTGCTCCTACACAAACCAACAGTCAGATGTCAGCAAAGAAAGAGTATCCATGCGCGCCTAACAGCGGAAAGCAAACCATATACTTATGCTGGGGGCTGCTCTAGAGAACAGTTGCCGGGTCCGGCAAGGTTGTCTCGGACGCACCCCCTGCTGTCGCGGTGGGTTCGTCCTCGATGACAATCACCGGGACCTTGGCTCTCTTCGCTGCTCTCTGGGCCAGAGTCCTAAAAAGGAATAAGTTCAGAGTAAAGCAAATGAGATACAAGACAAAACAGCAAGAATTGAAGAACTACAAGTACAACAAGAGAATCTTACTCTTCTTCTTCCTCGTCGGAGCTGAACGCGGAGAAGTCGAAGTCCGGCTCACGTCCGGCGCGAGGAGGCGGAGGAGTAGTTTCCCTTGGCTGCTTGGCGGGAACAGTGGCGGTGGTCTGAGACGACCCCGCTCCGGCTGCCGCCGCGGCGTGAGAAGCGGCAGGAGCAGAAGCGGTGGTCCGGGTGGACCCCGCTCCAGTTGCCTGTAACATCCCAAAATTCTAAATTTTGGAATGTTATAATAAATAGATAGATTTGATTGATTGTTTGATTGATTGTCTGAAAGTGAGTGAATTCGAAACTTTTGAAAGTTAAATGAGAGGGAATAAAAGGACTTTCCCAAACTTTCATATTTGCTTTCTGACCTCCATGAATTCAAATTCTTTTCAAACACAAAACCCCGGAGAGAAGATGACATGACTTCTTCCATTTATTTAAATGACAAGGGTGTTTGAAAAATATTTGAATTTCATTTGGAAAATATTTCCAATTCAGAAACTTTAAGCAACTCAATGATTTTCACGAGAGAAGATAAAATGACTTCTTCAAATTATGAAATATGAGTTGGGAGTTTCAAAGGATCAATTTCAAGTCCTTTTGGAATTAATTTTCAATTTGGATTTATTGGAGTTTTATTCAAATTATTTTTCCTCCAAAAATAAAATATATGGAAAATAGGGTAACATGATTCCCTACAATAGAAAATTGGAGAAAAATTAATTTGAAATAATTTTGGTATTTTTAAAATGATTTTTGTTGGATTTTAATAGACCAGTAGCACTCTTTGAATTATTAGTATTTGTGTGAATTTTATTTAATGCTAGAAAAATGTTCACGTTGTAGGAAATCTTTTTCTGAAAATTTTGATATATTATATGCCTATATAATATTTTTAGTTATTTCGTTTTTATTATTTTAGTTCTCTGAAAAAAATGTTTATAAAAAAAAGAGGGAACTCCCGCCGACTGGGCCGGCCCAGCTCCCAGCCAGGCCCAGGCCCAAGCCCCACCGTCATCCTCCCGTGCGCGACCGGGACTCCTCCCGGAGTCCGGCGCCGCCACGCCGCCGGGCACCCCTCGCCCAAGGCAGGTCCCGTCCCCCCGGGCCTTTATAAGGGGCCGGACCCCGACCCCTCTCGCTGCTCGCCGCCGCCGCCTCCCGCCTGCCTCTGCCGATGCCTGCTTGCGCGCCATCACCGCGTTGCGCCGCCGCCGCCGCACTTCCCTCGTCTGCCGCGCCGCTGCCGCATCTCACCGGAGCCGCCGCCCCTCCCGCCGCATCCCGCCGCCGCCGCAGCTCCGCCGCTCCGCCTCCCTGCTTCGCCGCCGCCGCAGAGCCGCCGCTCGCCTTGCCCGCGCGCTGCCACGCCGGGGCACGCCGCTGTCCCGCCTCGCCGGAGTTCAACCTCGTCGCCGCCGGTTTTCTCTCGAAAACCACCACACCACTGCGAACCGGTATAAAACCGGTCCGATCCGGTTTTCCTTTTAAGTTTGGTTTTTCTAAAAAAAACCCCAGACTAGATCTGTTTTTTTTCTTTCTAGGTTTTATTAAATGGTGAACATTCGTTCGATTAGATCGATAGCGAACGATTTTCGTCCCTTAAGTGTTCTGTAGCGAACGTTCGTTCGGTAGCGTTTCTCTTTTTTCTTTTATTTTGGATTTTCCACCAGGGACCCGTTTGTGAATATTTTCTTCATAGATTAGTCCCTGTACTTCAAACGACTATAACTTTTTACTCGTTAGTCCAAATCCAACGAAACCAACGCCCACGTCTTCGTTATGATCTCCTCTATCCGGATAAACAACTTAAACATGTCTTTGAAAAGTTTAAAAATTTGAATTAGATCAGATTTGAATTCAAACTTCTTTTGATCATATCTTATTATTCGTAGCTCCGTTTGAGTTGATTCTTTTTGCAAATCGCAGCTCTTGACCTAAACTTTCTAATAAGGACAAATTCACATAATTTTGGTACTGTTAGAAATTGTTTTATGTTGCAAGAGTTATTTGCTTGGTTTTGATGTTTCCGAATCGTCTTCTTCGTTCTTTCTGATCTTTTGAGTGATTGCTTATGTGTGGTTACTATTGCTTGCTTACGATAGATTGACCGGAGTGTGACGAGTAGATCTATCAAGAGTTTTGAGTGCGAATCATCTTCATCAACATTGCATGCAAGTTCACACTTTGATCATACCTTTTCTACTACCCAGTTTTATTGCATTAGATCAATCCTCACACATTGCATGATTAGGATCTAATTAAATTGTGGGATGGGAAGTAGATGAGGTAGTACCTATTACCTGTATTATTATGAAACCTTTGGGAGTTACTTCTATGTTTTCTTATTATGCCATGCTATGCTAGTAGACGTGGATTGGGTGAGTGATATCCATGACAGATGTGAGATTGATTATTAATGGTTTATCTAAGGTGGCAACTTAAACACACATCTGGGTGGATTGAGGCACCTGGGTATTCCAGGACTTGCCTGTTTTCTTTTGGACCGCCACCCAGGCTCAAATGGATCATGAGACTATTCATACTAGAAACTTCTCGTGTGCAGCCACATGCTACTATGGGCTCTGGCATAGTTGACTAAGTTGTGCGAACTCTTACGGGGTGGACTAGCAGATGTAGGGGTTGTAGGTGGTACGTTCTAACCCCACATGTAAGGTGCTAGCGCTTCTGAAAGACCTATGTCTCGGTCATCCGTTTCTCAAACACCATGTAGTGCGACAAACAAACGGAGGCGTATCAAGTCATGTGGGGAAAAGTGCGCAAACCTCTGCAGAGTGTATAAACTATCATGATTAGCCGTGTCCCCAGTTATGGACATCTTGAGTATCTAGTTCTTGATTATCCTGTTGTTGATCTCATCACGTTACTATAAATGAATATTGTGGTTAATGATGTTACTTAATTGGATTGAGAATGCTGTCAACCATTCTCAATGTTCAAACAACCACCATGATAGTTAAAATAAATTATTCCTTTGTAGTAGGGAAAAAATTGGCTTTACGCAAAACCT
Source organism: Triticum urartu (assembly GCF_003073215.2). Classification (NCBI taxonomy): domain Eukaryota; kingdom Viridiplantae; phylum Streptophyta; class Magnoliopsida; order Poales; family Poaceae; genus Triticum; species Triticum urartu. The sequence continues at coordinate 327,550,584 of NC_053025.1, forward strand.
TTATAACCATAGAGCTTTTCCACCAGGCCAATATGCATGTAGTGATAGTCTTTATTCATCATTCTCTATGTGTGAATTTGCCAGTACATTCAATGTACTGACCCGTTTCGGGCTGCAACGTCTCATGTTGCAGGATTATCTTACGACGAGTAAGTGATACGTTAGGGTTACGATTTCTACACTCAACTTTGCCGTTGGTGTTGATGGGAATCCACAACCTTGTTGCTTCCGCTATATGGATTGAGGTAATAGTATTTACATTACTTTACATGTGATTTACCTCTGTTATAAATTCTCAAGTACTGTGTGTGTCAGGATACCGATCAGGGATGACACTTAAGCACAAAGACTTGATCCATTCAGGTCAGGTCGCTTCATTGCCGCAGCAGCGTGAGGTGCTCCCGCGGCAACAGTGCTTGCTGCGGTGGAGCGTGTCGTGCGGCGCGGCGACTGTTCACTCGCCCGTCGCCCCGCTACGTCCCCGACCTTGCGGAGACGCCTTCTTGGTGGGGATGGTGGGCTCTGCTTGCGGCGAGCTGCCTGAAGATGAGGAGGAAGAGGAGTTGATCTCTAGCGAGCCGCTCGTATCCTCGGCGGGCTCGCTCGACTCGACGTCATGCCCGGCAAGCTCTTTATCGCCGACGAGCTCCTCTCGCTCGGCATGGCTTGCCGCCTCTGCTGCCTCTGCCTCCTCCATGGTGAATCCAAATTCACCCGCGGCTGCGGCTGCCGCCGCCTCTTCCAGCCTAGTGGCGATGCGTGTCATCTCCGCATCGGTGGTGTCGCGGGCGAGGCTATTCTTTTCGTCGGAGCGGACCGGCACTTCTACCAAGCCGTCAAAGAACTCCTGCATGATGTCGTCTGCAGGCTCTTGCCAAGTTGGGACAATTCCATGCGAATCGCACAACGGCATCATTGGACGGATGCGGTCGAGCGCGGAGTTATTGCACAGCGGAACGACACCCTTCGGCAACCTGAACACTTCGGGATGTTGAGGGTCGTACTTGAACTGCTCCTGGAGCATCGCGTTAAGCTCCAGAACAGTGAAGTTGAAGTTGAGGCCCGGACGCAGCCTCATGATATCCGCCGCATTCTTGAATTCCCAGGCGGGTCTCCTCCGTTCCTGCAGGGGGGCGATGCGGCGGCGAAGAAAATCTGCGCCAACAGCGCCTACAGTGAGCCCGGCAAGCCTGAGGCGTTGGATCCGGGTGACGGCAATCTTCAGCCTATCGTCTTCCGGGGCCACGTCACTCCAATCGCTGCCGCGTGCTACTGGGGCTTGGCGCCGGGCGGTAAACGGCTGCGGGTTCTCCTCGACAATCCAGCACCAGTCTGCTCTCCATTCCTCCCACTTGCCGCGGAACTCTCCCTCCAGATAAGTGTCCTTCTTGCCGGCCCTCGAGATCCAGGCGATTCCGCCGGATAAAGGCTCTCCTCTCTCTACTCGGGGCATAAAGAAGTGGCGAAAAAGGGCTACATTGGGATAGACTCCGACAAAGTTTTCGCAGAGATGTGCGAAAACTGCCATGGTCAGAACAGCATTGGGGGTGAAGTCAAGGAGGCGGAACCCGTAGGTGTTCATAATATCGCAGAAAAACTCAGAGAAAGGCGGGCAGAGCCCGCAGTAGAAGAACAAGGCGAAGAAAGGATATCCATTTGGAGCCATTTTCCAAGCGGCGGCTGGAAGTACCTTCGTGCGCGGATGCGCTCGCGTCTCCGTCGACCAGAAGAGGTAGTAATTCTCCCTCAGCTCCCTCGCGGCGAGCTTGGGGGGGAAGATTGCCCGCTCCTTTCGCAGCGCCGCAAGCCGCTGCGCCTCGGTCGACTTCACAACCTTCCCTTTGTCGGCTCTCGGAGCCATGGCGGAAGTGGTGGAGGAGGTCGACGGCGTTGGTGGTGCTGGTGGCGATGGGGGGCGGGGCGCTGCTCTCTTTCAGCTTTGGGAAGACGAGGGAGCGGCGGAGGTTTCCGAGATTGGAGTAGCAACCGGCGAATGGGCGAACTACCCCTGTTTCCCATGCTTATAAAGAGGGAGGGGGCGGACGTTCCGCCTTTCCGAATAAAGAAACCACCCACGATCTCTCCCACGACGCCGCATTCAACGCGTGCCGTTCAGGGAGGGCGCGGTGGATACGGGGAGAGATACGGCGTAACCCAGGCCGCGCGTGCCCGTGCCCTGTTTTGGGCCTGGCCCAACAGCGCTCGGCACCGTGTATGGCCCAGGCCCGGGGGCTCCTGTCGGTGTACTAGAGTAGGGGTACCCTAGTATCCCGAACTTGTGCACGGGCAGTCGCAGCATCCCGCGGCAAGGCTTGCCGGGTGACCGCCAAGGTCCTCCGTGGTTCCTTTGGATCCATTCAAGGACAAAGTATCCAAGCCAAGGAGACAAGACCCCGGCAAGAGGAGCTTGCCGGGAAGGCCAACCAAGGCATCTCAAGGAACTTGCCGCGACGCGCCACGCGTCCCGGCAAGGCCCGATGAGCGACAAGCTCCCGGACGCGACAAGACAACGACCGCGGCAAGGCGCTTGCCGCGGCAAGCCACCACTCTGTGCCCGCGCTCCAGCACATCCACCAACGTGTCGCTCTGGGACCCTTCCAGGCATACGTGGTGGGAGGCTGTGCAGCCAGCGGTGCGCGGTGGCAAGCGGCGCTGACAAGATTGCCATCATGGCGAGCGGTGGCGTCCCTGACGGTCCCTTTTGCACTTGTTTAGGCGACGCAGACGGGCATTTAATGCCCTGGTCCCCTGCCGTCAGGGTTAGGTATGATACACTGTAGCAGGTAGCTGTACCAACCGCAACACCTTTCCATTTTTACCCTTGTCTACGTTGCCACCTGTCGGTGACCCCTTGAGCATATAAAAGGAGGCCCATGCGCAACGTAGAGGAAGGGGGGGGAGGAAGAGAACACTCACGCTCGGTCTCGTTAGCTGCTGGGGTGTACTGTAGCACTCCGCGCTCCCGAGCAAGAACTCAATACAAACCACAAAGCAGGAGTAGGGTTTTACGCATCCGTGCGGCCCGAACCTGGGTAAACTGCTCGTGTGCTTTGCCTCGATCTGCTCTTCGTGCGACCCTCGCCCCCGCCGAACCGAAAGGGACTCGGTCCGCCGGTCCCATAGGTGCTCGTGGATTAGTCCCCCGACATTGGGGATGCCCCCGAGTGGCATCCCCGCTTTCTTCCAACGATCATCGGTATTTTACTTGAAACTATATTTTTATTCGTCACATGATATGTGTTTTGCTTGGAGTGTCTTGTATGATATGAGTCTTTTCTTGTTTTATTTTGTGTTTTAAGTCATCAATCCTTGCTGGACACACCTATTTGAGAGAGCCAAAATTATGTCATGACTTGTTAGAATTGCTTTCTATGCTTCACTTAAATTTTTATGAGCAATGGACTTGCTCTAGTGCTTCACTTATATCTTTTTGAGCACGGTGTGCTTTAGTATTTTTGAAGAAATTCTCTCTTGCTTCACTTAGATTTATTTGAGAGTTAGTAAAAATTTCAAGATTTCTCTCTTGCTTCACTTAAATTAATTTGAGAGAAAGAAAAAAAGTATTATGCTCATGATCTTCACTTATATTTGTTGGAGCTTGTCAAAAGCAATACATGAAAATTAGTCCCAAAGTGATAGATATCCAAGAAGGATATAATAAAAACTTTCATGAAGATCATTGGACAAAATAAACATGATTCTTAGTAATAGTTTTAAGATATGATGATGTGATATGTGAGTTATGTTGGTGAGTAATTATGCTTTAGTAAGAATGTTGGTGTTAGGGTTTGTGATTCCCTATGCAAGTACGAAAGTCAATAGTCATGCAATGAAATTACATCCTATTTGTGGTGCATTATTCGGTGTTATTTATGCTTAATGCTTGCTTATGAGATTATCTATTTCTTGGTTGGTCGCTTCTCAATCTTTTGCTAGCCTTCATTTTGCACTAAGTATGATCACTACTTGTGCATCCAAAATCCTTAAACCAGTTTTGCCACATGAGTCCACTATATCTACCTATATGCGGTATTCTTTTGCCGTTCTAAGCAAATTTGCATGTGCCATCTCTAATTTTCAAAATAAACTTCTCTTTTGTGTGTTTGTTTCGGTCGCAGAGCGGTGAGGGGTGGCTAATATTTTCCATGCTAGAGGTGTTATTCTCAAGATGAGTGTTTATTCACTTGTCATTGCACGAGAGTAAGGCAAAGGTATTAGGGATGCCCAGTCCCGAAATGCAAAACAATTGAATTTACTTTATGTTGTCAAATAATAAATTCTTTGGAAAGTGTTGGTATGGAGGTCAACCGTGGATACGGCTAGCCATGGAAAGTGAAACTATGGTGGAAAAAGGAATAAACTTTATTTTCTGTTTGGGAACTGCCCATGATATATCTATGGATGGAAAGTATTGGGAACCCTAAGTCGTTTTCGTTGGTGGGATGGATACCCCTCCCAAATTTTTTTTATCTCTAAGTTTTTCGCGTTGAGCTCTGGCACCTCTACAAATCCCCACTTCCCTCTGCGAAGGGCCTTTTTCTACTTTATGCAATTTTTATTTTGAGTCCCCATCTTCTCTTATAAAAGCACCAACTAGGTGGCAATATGATCGTACTTAAGTACTGGGTGTAGCTAATATTCGAGTGTGTTTCATGAATGGATCAATGTTTGAGCATGATGGGCTAGGGATAACTTATTTTAGCGTTGATATTTTGAAAGACATGGTTGCTTGTTGATATGCTTGAGTATCTAAATTATCATGTCAAAACTAGACTATTGCTTTGAACAACTAAAAGTCCAATTGTCCATGCAATAAAGAAAAGAATGTGATATGACATGATAGGAAACATTCCACATAAAAAATCCAGTTTTTTATCACTTACCTACTCGAGGATGAGTATGAGTTAAGCTTGGGGATGCTGATACGTCTCCAACGTATCTATAACTTTTGATTGTTCCATGCTGTTATATTATCAATCTTGGATGTTTTATAATCATTTTATATCATTTTTGGTACTAACCTATTGACATAGTGCAAAGTGCCAGTTCCTGTTTTTTCCATGTTTTTTACATCGTAGAAACTCAATATCAGACGGAGTCCAAATGCCACGAAACTTTATGGAGAATTTTTATGGGACAAAAGGAACACAACGGGCCCTGACTGGGCCTGGGGGGTGCCCCGAGGGGGGCACAACCCACCAAGGCGTGCTAGGAGGCCCAGACGCGCCCTAGTGGGTTGTGCGCCCATCTCGGGTGCCCCTCGGACTGCCTCTTTGATCTATAAATACCCCAAAAATCCTAGAACCCTAGGGGAGTCGACGAAATATTCATCCAGCCACCGCAGAGTCCAGAACCACCAGATCCAATCTAGACACCATCTCAGATGGGGTTCACCACCTCCATTGGTGCCTCCCCGATGATGCGTGAGTAGTTCTTTGTAGACCTTTGGGTCCGTAGTTAGTAGCTAGATGGCTTCATCTATCTCTCTTGATTCTCAATACAATGGTCTCTTGGAGATCCATATGATATAACTCTTTTGCGGTGTGTTTGTTGGGATTCGATGAACTTTGAGTTTATGATCAGATCTATCTTTTTACATCCATGAAAGTTATCTGAGTTTCTTTGATCTCTTATATGCATGATTGCTTATAGACTTATATTTCTTCTCCGATATTTGGGTTTTGTTTGGCCAACTTGATCTATTTATCTTGCAATGGGAAGTGGTGCTTTGTAGTGGGTTCGATCTTATGGTGCTTGATCCCAGTGACAGAAAGGGAAACAACATGTATGTATCGTTGCTACTAAGGATAAAATGATGGGGCCTATCTCTACATAGATAGATCTTGTCTACATCATGTCATCATTCTTATTGCATTACACCGTTTCTCCATGAACTTAATACACTGGACGCATGCTAGATAGCGGTCGATGTGTGGAGTAATAGTAGTAGATGCAAACAGGATTCGGTCTACTAATCCTGGAGACGATGCCTATATAATGATCATTGCCTGGATATCGTCATAATTATTTGAGGTTCTATCAATTGCCCAACAATAATTTGTTCACCCACCGTTTGCTATTTTTCTCGAGAGAAGCCACTAGTGAAACCTATGGCCCCCGGGTCTTCTTTCTCATATATTTGCCTTTGCGATCTATTTTTATTTGATTTTATTTTCAGATCTACTAACCAAAAAACCCAAAAATACTTTTCTGAACTTTATTTTATTTGCGATCTATTTATTCAATCTATTACATCTTTTTCCTGTCACACAACAATTTCTGGCACCGTTACCCGAAAGGGATTGACAACCCCTTTAACACATCGGGTTGCGAGGATTTGTTATCTGCGTGCAGGGGCTGTTTATGTTGTGTTGTTTGGTTCTCCTATTGGTTCGATAACCTTGGTTTCATATCCGAGGGAAATACCTACCACCGCTGTGCTGCATCATCCCTTCCTCTTTGGGCAAATACCAACGTAGCTTCAAGCGACATCACTGTGTGCGATGCAATAATCGCAAACGGTGATGTAAAAAAACGTCAAAAAAGATGCAAAACATTTGTGATGACAGATGCATCAAACATGGTTTAGAATTGAGTTGCGTGTGCGGTGAGGGGCATACGGTTCAGTTCAATGAACTATTTATGATGAGGCAAAATAATAGAAATGGGAAGCCAGATGGAGGTGTGTGCGATTTACAACATACAGTTCACTTGGATGAACTATTTGTGATTAGGCAACACAAAAGAAACGGTCAGCCAGATCAAGGTGTGTGTGATATATGGCATACGGTTCACTCGGATGAACTATTTGCATTGAGCTAAGATAACAAAAATGGTTCAATTTAACAAGATGTGTGTGTTCTGCGATGGGATTGCATACAGAACAACAACATATACACACACACACACACTTGTAAGAACATGGTTGCATAACCAAATTAAACATCCACTTACATAGGTGGCTACTACAACCATGGCATTTGCACACACCGAAGTAAACTATTACATGCATAATTACATAGGTGGCTACTACACACATGAAATTTTCACACATCAAAGTAAACTATATATTACATGCATGATTAACTAGGATAAACGATCATCTGATCATCATCTACTTCTTGTGACGTTTGCTCTTATTGTGGCTCGATCCGGCCTCGTCGATCTCCGTAACAAGGAACTTCCTCATGTCAATGATCCGCCTATGCATCTCGTAGCATGTGTACATGCTCTTGGCCACGAACCTAAGGTGAGGTTCATCCAGTTGCCGCATCCAGGCCCCGTGCCAGGATACGGGACGTGTTCTGTTGGCATCCTGCTTCATCTCTTTGTAGTATGGGTCGATGATGGCCGAGGCGAGTTCAACTAGGGAGTCCTTATTCGTGCTGCCCCAGACCCTGTAGTGCTCATGGATTTCGACAAGGTTCTGGCAGGCCAAGCCCGTAACCCTGAGTGCTTTTACATCATCGGTGGGTTCCACCTTGGCGAACTTGTAGTCGGTGCTGTTGACAAACCTGGTGAAATGGTCGCAAGGCTCTGTGGCCATGCAGTAGTGGTTGATGAGGACATGATGGAGCACACACAACTGGGCGACGACAACCTTCTAATCTATGTTGGGACGAATGGCGGTGTACTGGAGGTCGATGCCGACCACCTTGTACTTGTCTCGAGCAAGGAACTGCTCAACGGTGTTGATGTAGTCGTCCACCACATCCGGGTAGATGGTGTACACCACCGAGAGATCTGTCTCCCATGCGTGGGTCTCCACTTTATGTTCGCCGAACTCCATTGGAGCGCCGCTAGACATCCCCTCTCTATGTGTCGTCCTGGGTGTGCTTGTTGTGTTGTGGGGCGCGACCGAAAGGTTGAAGAGACTAAAGTTATAATGGCCGCGGGAATTAAAGGGGAAGCCGGACAGCTTGGAATATCGACAGGCCCTGATGGCAGTTCTAATTTATAGAGCATAACTCCATGCCGCACATAACTCCATCGCGTGGCAACACGCACGGCGCAACTGCATGCATATGGGCCCCCCGACGTGATCGTGCGCACGCCCAACCGCTGGCAGAGCGTGTGCAGATGGACGCGAGCAGAGTGCTCCATGGTCGCCTCAATGGCGAGCAACCATATATATGCATATAGCAATTGAACACGCAAGGAAAAACCGTCCACAAGCCGAGCGCGCCGACGGACGCGAGCAGAGCGCGCCGCGGCACCTAACGGCGAGCACAGCTTGCCGGAGGACGCGAGTAGAGGCCGGCACAGTGATACATGATAAATAAGACAAACTATGGGCAAACGCTTGCTGATATATAACCATTTGCGCTTGATGAATTCATGGCTGACGGGTTACCTAGTGTGGTCCGTGTGTGTTGTGATATGCTCTGTCTGCAGAACATCTATGCTCTGTGTACAGAACAACAACATATATACTTGTAACATGGCATGATTGCACTACCAAATTAAACATCCAATTACGTTATATAACAAATACCATAAATATTGCAAGGTTCAAATTCATAGATTAGAATGCCCAAATTCAAACATTGCAAACATCGTCATTTCTGCAAAGGGATCAGTCGCTGACAAGTCATGTATGGGTTTGACACAATGACTTCCAATTGCTCTGTCATATGCTCTTCCAATACGAAGTTTAGCTTTTTTGGAGCCTCTTCCATTCTGCAGTACCTGCTGGCTCTGATCAACATACCATTCATCTTTCCTAATTAAATGCATGTTCAACCTCAGTACCCTTAGCACCCTTGCTTTGGCAAGAAAGAACTGGCAAGTGTAATCTCCAGTAAGGTACCTCGATAGGAGTTCAAAGTAATATTTGAGAGATGCAGATCCAAGCATTCGATGTGATTGTCGTTATAAACATTATCCACCTCCCGGCCTATTATTATCTGCAAAAGAAGAGAACGTGTTAGTGCCTACTGATACATCTCCAACGTATCTATAATTTATGAAGTATTCATGCCATGTTCACAACAATTTTATATGGTTTAGGTATGATTTGCATGGAACTAACCCAGAATGACGCTGTTTTCAGCAGAAGTACCGTGGTGTTGTTTGTGCAGAAATGAAAGTTCTCCAAATGAGCTGAAATTTTTTGATGAGTTTTTTGGAACAAAAGAGACCCCCGAAGCTTCGTGGGAGGGCTAGAAGAGCCACAAGGAGGACAAAACCCACCAGGACGCTCCTGGTGGGCCAGGCTCGCCCCGATGGGTTGTGCTCACCTCGAGGCCCATCTTCGCGTGAAACCGACGCCAAAAAATCCTATAAATAGGGAAACCATCAGAAATAACCCTAGATCAGAAGTTCCGCCACCGCAGGCCTCTGTAGCCACCGAAAACCAATCTAGACCATGTTCCGGAACCCTGCCGGAGGGGGGAATCATCTCTGGTGGCCATCTTCATCATCCCGGCGGCCACCATGATGAGGAGGGAGTAGTCCACCCTCGGGGCTGAGGGTTTGTACCAGTAGCTATGTGTTTAATCTCTCTCTCTCTCCCTCATGTTCTTGAGATGTCATGAACTTGATGTATCACGGGCTTTGTTAATATAGTCGGATCACATGGTGTTTTCCCCTCTCTATCTTGTGATGAATCGAGTTTTCCCTTTGAGATTTCATTTTATCAGATTGAATACTTTTATGGATTTGAGAACACTTGATATATGTCTTGCAATTGAATACTCGTGGTGACAATGGGGTATTGTATTGATTCACTGGATATATGTTTTGGCACTCAACTCGCAGATTCCCGAGGTGACATGGGGGTAATCTATGCATAGGGGTTGATGCACGTTCTTGTCTATGTTTCTCCAGTAGAAATCTCGGGGCACTCTTTAAAGTTCTTTGTGTTGGATTGAATATTATGAATCTGAATTTGCTTTGGTGTTATTTTAGTACGAACTCTTGGTTAGTGTAACACCCACGATGCGGCTATATCTCCCACGTGTCGGAGCACGACTTAGAGGCATAACTGCATAGTAGGCATGTCGCAAGAGGGGTAATCTTTACACATCCCATGTACTGAATAAGAAAGGGATAAAGAGTTGGCTTACAATCGCCACTTCACACAATACATGAATATAGCATTACATCATCAAGAATACAATCAAGGTCCGACTATGGAACAAACATAAATAAAGACAACCCCAAATGCTAGATCCCCGATCGCCCCGACTAGGCTCCACTACTGATCAATGGGAAACGAAACAACACAACAAACACAATCTTCATCGAGCTGCCACTTGAGCTGGGTTGCGTCATCTGCACTGGTATCATCGGCACCTGCAACTGGTTTTGGAAGTAATCTGTGAGCCACGGGGACTCAGCAATCTCACACCCGCGAGATCAAGACTATTTAAGCTTATGGGTAGGAAAGGGTAGTGAGGTGGAGCTGCATCAAGCACTAGCATATATGGTGGCTAACTTACGCAAATAAGAGCGAGAAGAGAAGCAATGCAATGGTCGTGAACTAGAAGTACTCAAGAAGTGATCCTGAAACTACATACGCACAAACATAACCCAAGAACCGTGTTCACTTCCTGGACTCCGCCGGAAAGAGACCATCACCGCTACACACGCGGTTGATGCATTTTAATTAAATTAAGTGTTAAGTTCTCTACAACCGGACATTAACAAATTCCCATTTGCCCATAACCGTGGGCACGACTTTCGAAAGTTCAAAACCCTGCAGGGGTGTCCCAACTTAGCCCATCACAAGCTCTCACGGTCAATGAAGGATATTCCTTCTCCCAGGAAGACCCGATTAGACTCGGGATCCCGGTTACAAGACTTTTCGACAATGGTAAAACGAGACCAGCAAAGCCGCCCGATGTGCCGACAAATCCCAATAGGAGTCGCACGTATCTCGTTCTCAGGGCACACCGGACAGGTCAAGCAACGAGTAAAACCAACCCTCGAGTTGCCCCGAGGTGGCCCCGCAGGCTGCCCATTTCAGACCAACACTCAGAGGAGCACTGGCCCGGGGGGGGGGGGTTAAAATAAAGATGACCCTTGAGTCTGCAGAACCCAAGGGAAGGTATATGGTGGTCGGTAGGCAAATGGTAAAACCAAGGTTGGGCCTTGCTGGAGGAGTTTTATTCAAAGTGAACTGTCAAGGGGTTCCCATAACACCCAACCGCGTAAGGAACGCAAAAGCAAGGAACATAAAACTGGTATGACGGAAACTAGGGCGGCAAGAGTGGAACAAAACACCAGGCATAAGGCCGAGCCTTCCACCCTTTACCAAGTATATAGGTGCATTAAAGTAAACAAGATATAATAATGATATCCCAACAATAACCATGTTCCAACATGGAACAAACTTCATCTTCACCTGCAACTAGCAATGCTATAAGAGGGGCTGAGCAAAGTGGTAACATAGCCAAACAATGGTTTCCTAGGAAAGGTGGGTTAGAGGCTTGTCATGGCAATATGGGAGGCATGAAATAGCAAGTGGTAGGTATCGCGGCATAGCAATAGAGCGAACAACTAGCAAGCAAAGATAGAAGTGATTTCGAGGGTATGGCCATCTTGCCTGAAATCCTGCAAGGAAGAAGAACGAGTCCATGATGAAGACAAATGGACGGAGTCGAACGGATCCTCACAACTCCAGAACAAAATCGAAGCTAACGAGAGAAGCAACCCGGAAAGAAGCAAGCAACATAGTAAACAACCAAGCATAACATGGAATGATGCACAACCAAGTATGATGCATGTCCGGTTTAATGAGGCATGGCATGGCAAAGTGGACAAACAACACTACAAGTTAAGTGGAGCTCAATATGCATCAGGATGCATATTGACGGAACACCACATCAATTATTTGGTTCTCTCTCGGTTATGTACCCAACAATATTAAATGTTTTTAAACATGGTAAGAGGTGAAGCATGAGTAAAATACGCAATTAGGCATTTTAAATGAGGCCGGAAACATCAAACAACAATTCCGGTAAAACCCCATATGCATTTAGCAATTTAAAGCAACAACAAATTAAAGATTTTTAAATGTTATTATCATGCTGAAGATGACATGTTGAAGTATATGCAATTTTAATGAAAATGATGATAAGAGCATTATGAAGCATTTAGCACCGTGGTGGAAAGAAAGGGTGCCACGGCAACATATCGGTTCCGCTAGCTCATGGAGATACCGGTGCAAAAGGAAAAGTGACGAAAGCGTGTCAAAAGATGGTGGGGTGATCCCAGCTATCGGGTTCCCACGGGTGGACGACATGGCAACGAGGAGGAACAACTAATGTTCATAGGCGAATACAACATCTAAACATGCATCTCATACAACACACATGCATTCGTCCACGGGTCATCGTCTCAGGGTTATTCCTTCGAAGCGTGCATTGTCGAAATGGATCAACTTCATAGAGGGAAGAAGGCGTTCTCGCGACGACGGTAGTGGAACTAGTTGCTCACGGCGACGGTAGATGTACACAACGATGTGGTGAAAGTAGTGGTACACGTTCCGTAGATGTTCGGGGTCACAACGAGGACCTTGACATCCACGGGGTTTTCAAGGGTCGATGGTAGTCGTTCACGTTGTAGTCGGACTTGAGGAATGCACCGGTAGTTGTACGTTGGTCGAAGAGGAACTTGACGCAACTAGGATCTTCGCTGATCATCATTGTACTTGGCATCCGGTGTGGTACTTGGTGAAATCCTCGAAGATGGATAGTGGTATTTGGCGTTTCGGTCCGCACTCGTTCGAGCATCCAAGGTCTTCAGCGCTACAGTAGTCGTACACACTTTCGGAGAGGAACTCGGCGTATCCATGTACTTGACGTTCTGGTGTGGTAGTCGTTCGGGTGTCGGACAAAATGGTACTTGGCAGCCTTCGAAAACACCGGTCGTCACAAAACACGTTCTTGGCGATACCATAGGGCAGCAGGGTACTTGATGCATCCACGAAAATGTCTTGGCGTCCTTGGCAGATGAAGACCGCGATGCGAGGATGGCTTGGGGTCGAACGGCCGAGACAAAGTGGTGCAGGAAGGCGAGGCTGGCACAGGAGCTTGAGGTCACGGGGCCCAGGCATGCGGCAGCACGACACAACAATAGGCAGGACATGGTCGGCAGCGAAGGAGGGGCCGGCCATGGAGGCAAGAAGGCGACAACAACGGGTAGCAGCGAATGAGCGGGCGCGACGAGGGAGGCGAGACGCACGCAGCAAAGGCCCGGCTTCCTGGTGGTACTCTGGCGAAGACGGCCGGAGAGGCGGTGGTCGACGGGCGTGACACAGCTGGAGGGCGCCACGGTGCATGTGGGAACGGGGTAGCAGAGAGGCGCGGAGGCGCTGGAGGCGGGCGCTGACAGCGGGCAAACTCCAGGGTGGCGACTTGGTTGCGGGACGGAGCTTGGCGGCGCGAGGTGGAGGAGAGGAGCGCTGGTCATCGGCAAGGGTGATGGGGAGGTCCGACGGTGAGCCAGAAGAGTAGCAGCAGAGCAGCTCGGGCGCGGAGGCTGCTGCTCGCCGGAGTTGATGGCCAGCGCGGCGGCAATGGGAAGGAGGAGCGGGTGAGGAGGTGGCTGAGGCATGGAGGAAAGAGGCATGGGAGCAGGCGGGGCTTTGCGAGGACGAGAGGGAGCAAGGGAAAGAGAGGCCGACGCAGGGGAGAAGGGGATCGAGCAGGGCTCCCTGGTGCGATGCGTGTGCGTGTGGCGGCGCGAGGGGAGGGAGATGGGGAGTGGATCGAGAGAGAGAGGAGTCGGGCTCCCTGGTGTCTAGGGTTACCGCGGGTCCTGCTGGCCCAGGGAGGTCTGGTCCGGTCTGGGCTGTAGATGGGCCAGCCAGCTGGGCTCTGCTCTCTATCTCTCTCTTAATTCCCTTTAAAAGAAAGCATAGAGAGGAGAAAAAGGAAAAGGAGGGGTTAGAGAAAGAATTTGGGCACACGGTTAAATTTCCCGGACTCATAAAAATGAGTTCGTTCCGAGAAAATGCATTTGGCACCGCTTGGAAGGATTGCATTCGAACATATTTGAATGTGATTCAAATAAGTTTGAATTAGGAAAACATTTTTGGAGAGTCCAAAAATGTTCGGAATTTTTGTGGAGATCAGGAAAGCGATGAAATAAATTATGGGCAAAGTTTGAGGAGCAAACTTGAAGCAGAAAAGACATGGGGAATATTTGCAAGTGTGTTATGGTTAATTCCAAAAGAATGGAATATTTATTATAGCTCCCTAATATTGGGACGATATGTTGTAAAGAGAATCACCATGTGAATTCCCTCAGTTTAGATGGACCGAAGATCCATGCAATTTATTTAGTTGAGTTTTAGTTAGCTTTGAGAAAAAGATGGCATGATGCGATGCAAATGATGCTGTGATCCAAAGCAACAAACAAACGAAACACATGACAACAACGAAAAACATGGAAGCCGACTGGAGCTCGGTCTTGGGGCGTCACAACACTCCACCACTACGAGAGGATCTTGACCCGAGATCTAGGATGGCACCGGAGAGAAAACGAAAGACGAAGAGAAGAGGTAAGACTAAGTTGCTTCTTTGACAAACTAGTGAAACCAAAGAACCTTGAGAGGTTAAACCATTTCGAGAAAAGAATACAATGGAGATGATCGAAGTTGAAAACACTCCGTTAGAAAAGAGGAACAAGGAACATTACGGGAACCTTGTAGGTTGAAAGACATGAATGAAGGGCTCCAACGACAAGGACAAGTAACCACTCTGGTTAAAACAAGATAGCGAAGGAATAAGATTGATATAATTTGATCAGCACTCCGACTGAAAATGGAAGGAATGGCGCATGATTTTGGCAAGACGAGAGGATACTTGAAGAAATTAACAACACACTGCCTCCGGAACTATTGAAAGAATGGTACAAGGGTTAAGAAAGATTTTCAGACAGCACTTCGGTTGAGAAGGGAGGAAAAACTTGATAAGATGAAAAGAACTTGAGCAGAGGACACAACACTCCGGTTAAATGGATAAGCATGAAAGAACATGATCCTCAAAAATCGAGATGATGATTGAAGAGAGCAACATCACAATGCCTCCGGAAGAAATGAAAGAATGGAATTAAAGGAACGGAGAAGAAAACAACATCTTCTACCTCAAATGAGCTTGAAAAAAAACATCTTCAGGAGAAGGGTCGAATGGAGTTGTTGGAAAAACCAACAACGAAAAGAGTAAGCTTGTAGTGGGCTTATGGAAAACTTCTCAAAACTATGAGGTGAAATTCTGCCACTAAAGAAAAAAATAGATTGGATTGATATGAACAAGGAGACGAGAAACTTATTTCACAGGGAGGATAAATGAAGAACTTGGGTCATTTATAAGCACCATAAATAGCAACAATCCTTAGGGAAAGCTTTAGGTGAAATATCACCCAAGATAACTCCAATGAAGATATTGGTGGGTTTAATTATATCATTCTTAACAACTTGCGAAGGGAAATTGTCAAGATTGACATAACACCACCTGAAAAGATAAGATAGAAAGAATAGCACTTCGGAATGCAATATGAAG
Source organism: Triticum urartu (assembly GCF_003073215.2). Classification (NCBI taxonomy): domain Eukaryota; kingdom Viridiplantae; phylum Streptophyta; class Magnoliopsida; order Poales; family Poaceae; genus Triticum; species Triticum urartu. Next base: position 327,566,093 of record NC_053025.1, read on the forward strand.
AATACTTGAGCTCCTCTAAAAAGAATCTTGATGAGCACTTCGAGAAGGAATTAAATACTTGGTGAACCATCATGTAGAACCTCCATGAAGAACTCCGGTAATGAAAGAATGATCAAAAAGAAGTGAAGGATGAAAGAATAATATTGATGCCTTGCAATGATTGGATGAAGCTTTGCGACGAGATAAAGTGGAAACTTGGAACTCCGGAAGAAAAGAATTGAATCACCTCAAAGAAAACAAGAATAAGATTTACTGTATGTTTATCCTTCATCCACTTAACTTGATGATAAGCAACGGATTTGGCATACTACTCATTCTCGTAGAAAGGATTAAGAGAGATATAGCGTAAACTTGGGAAGGTCTTCAACGAACCACCGGTATGATTGAAGCAACGAATAAATTAATATGATAATGAAGGAAAAGAAATCTTGAGAAAACCACTGTAACAATTGGAAATGAACGAAGTAAAGGGATGAATCACCGGTAAGAATTAGATAACGAATCAATATACTTGAAGGAATTTAGATACATGAGAACGAATAGATCACAATCTGATTAGAGAACATTTGAATGATGCACCGGTAAGATTTGGAGAACGAGAGCTGAAAGCTGGAATGAAATTTTTTGAGATGATGGGCTCCGGAGAATCAAACTGAAAAGGCTCCTGATTTGCTCCAGAAGGGTGAAAAGAATTCTCACAATCGAAAACAATTATAAGAGGATAGCATCAAGCTAGAACCATGAATCTTCATGAAAACGGAGCAAGATTCAAGATAAACTCTTCTTCAGTCTTCAAAAGCAGAGAATGACGATGGGAAACACCACCATGAATTGTTGAGATACTCCGGGATGAAAATTAGAAAGGTTGAACCAACAATGAAAATAATTTGAAAGATCTTGGAGAAACCATCTGACTGATGATAACTCATTCTTACGTCAAACTTTAGAAGATTTGAGAATAGCTCCGAGAAAATAGAAGAGTCAGGTAAGATCCTGGGAAAAGTCCTATGGGTTAGGGCCCACTCAAAGAAACACCGTTGAACGATTAATTGAAAGGAGATTGCATCGGTTGAATTAAATGGCTTGAATGAGATAACAACCTTGAGATAGCTTAAGCAAATTAGCAATGGAAACGCGAATCTCCTGAGATATCTTCAGCACTCCGAAACAATTGAATAGCGAGAAGTGAAAGATTAAGAGGTGCAACGGCATGGGAAATCATTTTAACCGAGGAAAAGATATGATCAACAAAGCTTGAATTTAATCCACTGGAGAAGAAAAAGAACGAAGAATGATGAACTTAAGCTCCGTTAGTATCTTCGTGAGAATCACCCGATAAGAACATTGACGGAAAAGAATGGAGAGACTTCACATCTATAAGATGGATACTTAAGAAATCTGAGTCCTTGAAGAAAAAGGGTGGGAGGGTGGGAAAACAAAGGAAGCTTAGCGGATGGAACGAACACCATTGATAAGAACTGAAATTTGATCTCGCGAATGTTGAAATGATCGGATCCACATGAAGAGAAACACGCCGGTTGAGAAGAAAATGAGATGACAAACTCAGTGATCAAGAAGGATTAGTATTCTCAAAGAAATATGAGAACACCGCTTAGAAGGAGACATGGAATCAACATTTGACATTGAAGCAACTCAAATACCACAACTGAATAAGAAAACAAAGTATTGGCTTGCAAAATAAGCCGGAAACAAACATATGATAGATCCCATATCGTATCGTGTGTCTGTTGGAAAGATATTCTAGGAGCTACTTCAATTCCCACTTATAAACTCCCGAAACTTTCTGGTTATGCAATCAGGTGTTAGGGATACAGGGGAAGCATAATATCTCACCCAAAACTAGCAAATCCTACATCCACCTATATCCATCCTTCAACACATAACCAAGAATCCTTCGGAAATCATTTACCTCAACCTTCGAAAAGCATCCGTTATACGAGTTATGGCAATACTCCCGAACTCCCGCCCTAGTACTGGGTGGCGTCGAGGTTATCTCACCAACAACTGCATAAAAGAGATTTTCGTTGTCGGCGAACTCAGGTATTCCAGAACTGCAACGATAAAATTGTGACGACAACACCTCGGAGCTCAACTCCCCGGGACACTGCCACAACCCCTAAATGTCAGGAGGCACCAAGAACAATGTTCTCATCACAAAACCATCGGAAAGATTCCAAGATACCCGCGTGATCCTAAATTTTTTTAGTGAAATTTGAGGAGAGAAGAGTCAAAACTCTACGTCAGGTGGCCTCACCAGAGCGACGAAGGGACTGAGGAGTAAAAATAATCCTACTCTCCGATATATATAATCCTATAAGACTCAAAACATTTTTCTAGACTCAACAACGTCAGCGATTCGATCAAGCAGGGGGTTCCTAAGTCGGGGAAGGCTTTGATTACCAACTTGTAACACCCACGATGCGACTATATCTCCCATGTGTCGGAGCAGGACTTAGAGGCATAACCGCATAGTAGGCATTTCACAGGAGGGGTAATCTTTACACATCCCATGTACTGAATAAGAAAGGGATAAAGAGTTGGCTTACAATCTCCACTTCACACAATACATGAATATATCATTACATCATCAAGAATACAATCAAGGTCCGACTACGGAACCAACATAAATAAAGACAACCCCAAATGCTAGATCCCCGATCGCCCCGACTAGGCTCCACTACTGATCAACGGGAAACGAAACAACACAACGAACACAATCTTCATCGAGCTCCCACTTGAGCTGGGTTGCGTCATCTGCACTGGTATCATCGGCACCTGCAACTGGTTTGGGAAGTAATCTGTGAGCCACGGGGACTCAGCAATCTCACACCTGCGAGATCAAGACTATTTAAGCTTATGGGTAGGAAAGGGTAGTGAGGTGGAGCTGCAGCAAGCACTAGCATATATGGTGGCTAACTTACGCAAATAAGTGCGAGAAGAGAAGCAATGCAACGGTCGTGAACTAGAAGTGATCAAGAAGTGATCCTGAAACTACTTACGCACAAACATAACCCAAGAACCGTGTTCACTTCCCGGACTCCGCCGGAAAGAGACCATCACGGCTACACACGCGGTTGATGCATTTTAATTAAATTAAGTGTTAAGTTCTCTACAATCAGACATTAACAAATTCCCATCTGCCCATAACCGCGGGCACGGCTTTCGAAAGTTCAAAACCCTGCAGGGGTGTCCCAACTTAGCCCATCACAAGCTCTCACAGTCAACGAAGGATATTCCTTCTCCCAGGAAGACCCGATCAGACTCGGGATCCCGGTTACAAGACTTTTCGACAATGGTGAAACAAGACCAGCAAAGCCGCCCGATGTGCCGACAAATCCCGATAGGAGTCACACGTATCTCGTTCTCAGGGCACACCGGATAGGTCAAGCAACGAGTAAAACCAGCCCTCGAGTTGCCCCGAGGTGGCCCCGTAGGCTGCCCATTTCGGACCAACACTCAGAGGAGCACTGGCCCGGGGGGGGGGGGTTAAAATAAAGATGAACCTTGAGTCTGCAGAACTGAAGGGAAGGTATATGGTGGTAGGTAGGCAAATGGTAAAACCAAGTTTGGGCCTTGCTGGAGGAGTTTCATTCAAAGCGAACTGTCAAGGGGTTCCCATAACACCCAACCGCGTAAGGAACGCAAAATCAAGGAACATAACACCGGTATGACGGAAACTAGCGCAACAAGAGTGGAACAAAACACCAGGCATAAGGCCGAGCCTTCCACCCTTTACCAAGTATATAGGTGCATTAAAGTAAACAAGATATAATAATGATATCCCAACAATAACCGTGTTCCAACATGGAACAAACTCCATCTTCACCTGCAACTAGCAACGCTATAAGAGGTGCTGAGCAAAGCGGTAACATAGTCAGACAACAATTTGCTAGGAAAGGTGGGTTAGAGGCTTGTCATGGCAATATGGGAGGCATGAAATAACAAGTGGTAGGTATCACGACATAGCAATAGAGCTAACAACTAGCAAGCAAAGATAGAAGTGATTTCGAGGGTATGGTCATCTTGCCTGAAATCCCGCAAGGAAGAAGAACGAGTCAATGAAGAAGACAAATGGATGGAGTCGAACAGATCGTCACAACTCCAGAACAAAATCGAAGCTAACGAGAGAAGCAACCCGGAAAGAAGCAAGAAACATAGTAAACAACCAAGCATAACATGGCATGATGCACAACCAAGTATGATGCATGTCCGGTTTAATGAGGCATGGCATGGCAAAGTGCACAAACAACACTACAAGTTAAGTGGAGCTCAATATGCATCGGGATGCATATTGACGGAACACCACATCAATTATTTAGTTCTCTCTCGGTTATGTACCCAACAATATTAAATGTTGTTAAACATGGCAAGAGGTGAAGCATGAGTAAATTACACAATTAGGCATTTTAAACGAGGCCGGAAACATCAAACAAAAATTCTGGTAAAACCCCATATGCATTTAGCAATTTAAAGCAACATCAAATTAAACATTTTTAAATGTTATTACCATGATGCGGATGACATGTTCAAGTATAAGCAATTTTAATGAAAGTGATGATAAGAGCATTATGAAGCATTTGTCACCGTGGTGGAAAGAAGGGGACCCACGACGACGAATCCGGAAATGATGCCACGGCAACATATCGGTTCCAGTAGCTCATGGAGATACCGGTGCAAAAGGAAAAGTGATGGAAGCGTGTCAAAAGATGGTGGGGTGATCCCAGCTACCGGGTTCCCACGGGTGGATGGCATGGCAACGAGGAGGAACAACTAACGTTCACAGGAGAATACAACATCTAAACATGCATCTCATACAACACACATGCATTCGTCCACGGGTTATCGTCTCAGGGTTATACCTTCGAAGCGTGCATTGTCGGAACGGATCAAGTTCGTAGAGGGAAGAAGGCGTTCTCGCGACAACGGTAGTGGAAGTATTTGTTCACGGTGACGGTAGATGAACACAACGACATGGTGAAAGTAGTGGTACACGTTCCATAGATGTTCGGGGTCACAACGAGGACCTTGACGTCCACGGGGTTTTCGAGGGTCGACGGTAGTCGTTCACGTTGTAGTCGGACTTGAGGAATGCACCGGTAGTTGTACGTTGGTCGAAGAGGAACTTGACGCAACTAGGATCTTCACTGATCATCATTGTACTTGGCGTCTGGTGTGGCACTTGGTGAAATCCTAGAAGATGGATAGTGGTACTTGGCGTTTCGGTCCGGACTCGTTCGGGCATCCAAGGTCTTCGGCGCTAGGGTAGTCGTACACACATTCGGAGAGGAACTCGGCGTATCCATGTACTTGACGTTCCGGTGTGGTAGTCGTTCGGGCGTCTGACAAAATGGTACTTGGCAGCCTTCAAAAACACCGGTCGTCGCGGAACGCGTTCTTGGCGATACCGTAGGGCAGCAGGGTACTTGACGCATCCACGAAAAGGTCTTGGCGTCCTTGGCAGATGAAGACCGCGATGCGAGGATGGCTTGGGGTCGAACGGCCGAGGCAAAGTGGTGCAGGAAGGCGAGGCTGGCACAGGAGCTTGAGGTCACGGGGCCCAGGCATGCGGCAGCACGACACAACAATAGGCAGGCCATGGTCGGCAGCGAAGGAGGGGCCGGCCATGGTGTAACGCCCCGAGACCGTTGTGCCAAGTGTCTTCCAGTTATTCGCCGGCGTTGCCATGTTATTCGCTTGCGTGTTGCATCTTGCCATGTCATCATCCGCATTGCATGTGCATGTTTTCAAAACTTGCATCCGTCCGGGTTTTCCCCCCAGTTCCGTCCGTTGTCCATTCTGAGCCCAGACACACTTGCACGCGTCCGCGGCATGTCCGAAATATTATTTTATAAGTGGCCGGAAAATGTTCTCGGAATGGGTTGAAAGTTGGCATGTGGCCTTATTATAGTGTAGATAGACCTCCTGTCAAATTTCATCGCATTCGGAGTTCGTTTGACACCCCAACGGATAACTATAGCGGCATTATAGTCGGTTAAATGTCGGCCGTTTTCGGTCTCCGAAAACAGTCACCGGGTCTCTCTCTCTCTCTCTCTCTCTCTCTCTCTCTCTTCTCTTCTCTCAGCCGAGCCCTTCTGCACAGCCCACAAGTTCCAACCGACCCCTCACGTGCGCGTCCGAAACTTCCCCGGACCCGACCCGGGCAGTCGTCAGCATTGTGTCCGGATCATCCCCAAACATCTACAAAACGTCTCCGTTTTGTTAATTGGGCCCCCTAACCTAATTATCCGGGATCGTCCGATTACGATCGGATGGACCGAATAGCCCCTAACGAAAATCCAGTGCTATATATATAGACCAATCCCCTAGGCAGCAACCCTAAAATCTAGGTCTTTTGTTCCCCCTCAGCCGCCGCCACACTCCACCGAATCCCCCTCGGGATCCATCCCCTCGGTCGCCGCCGCATCCTCCTCATTTTTCTCAGCCAACCAACTAGATCCATCCCCAATTCTTTTGTCCCATCGATCCATCCAGCTAGTGGACCCCTCCTGTTCCTCGATCCCCAAACCCCGCGCCTCCTAGAGCTACCTCTTCCGCTGGCGTTTGGAACCACCACTTCCAAGCCCCGCCATCCCCGCCGACGTCCAAGACCAGCAAGCTAGCGCCTCTAACATCGCCGGTGACCGTGCTACCAGGGCCCTGCGGCCTCAAGCCCACGCGCTGTGGACCCCCCTGCCGCGCCTCTGCTCACCGGAGAATGACTCCCTGCCGCGCCGCCAAGTTTTTCTCGCCGGAGGACGCCGTGGTTGTCGCCCTGCCATCTCCCTCGCCGTATCCTTCTGCTCTTCCTTGTTTTCTTCTCTGAATCCCCCCATCTTTGTTCTATAGGCAACAATGAACGTCGTGGACGCCAACCGCCAAGCCGCCGCCTTCCTCCACCTCCATTGCCCGTCCTCGGCCGGATCCCGCTGTCAGGGCCCCGTCCCCGCCGCCGGCACCCCCAAGTCCCGTCGTCGCTGCCGTTCCCCTACCATGGCGCCTCGGCCTCCTCTGCTTCCCGCTTGCCCGCTCGTTGACTGCAGCCACGCGCTCGTGCAGCGCCTCGCTGGGCTGCTGCCAAGGCCCAGCCTACTTCCCCATGATCCGGCCTCCTCCAGTCCTAAACCGAGCGGGCCAAGGCCCACTAGGTGAAGCCACACCCCCAGCGCCCCACCTTCCTTTCCTGCTGTTGGCCCAGTTTGTGTTTCGGCCCATATCATGTTTTTCCAGCGTCTGCGAATTTGTGTATTTATCCTGAGACTGCAGATTTGCAGAAAAGTCCCTATAGTTCATGCATATAACACCTCACAAACCGTGCATCGGATTAAAACAATTTATATATGAAATATGCTTAGAATTGCATCTAATTTCATAATATCCAACTTTCATGCATGTTTGAATTGTTTAACCTGCTGTTTGCATTAATTTGCTCCTATGCCATGCTAAAATGATTTAATTCATAACTAATTAACCATAGCTCCAAATTTAATACACTCTATATGTAAATGGGGTAGAAAATGCCTAGTTTAACATGGTGACATTGATTTGCATGTTTAACAATTCTAAAATTCTGTTTAGGGTAGAACAGTGCCAAACCTTAAAACATGCACACGAGGAGTTTCCGGACTTGTTGTTTGTTGTTCCGGCCTCATTTAAACTTGCCTAGATAGGTAGTTTTCATTTTGCTTCACCCTCTTGCCATGTTTAACAACTTTTAATATTGTTGAGTACATAATAAAGATGGAACTAAATAAGTCACGTGGTGTTTCGTCAATATGGAACGGAGTTGCATATTGAGCTCCACTTAATTTGTAGGGTTGTTTGTGCACTTTGCCATGCCATGCCTCATTAAACCGGACATGCATCATACTTGTTTGCGCATCGTGCCATGCTTATGTGATGATTGTTCACTATGTTGTTTGCTTTCTTTCCGGTGTACTTCTTCTCGGTAATCCGGTAACGTTGCGTTTGTGAGGATCCGTTTGACTACGTCATTTTGTCTTCTTCATGGACTCGTTCTTCTTCCTTGCGGGATCTCAGGCAAGATGACCATACCCTCGAAATCACTTCTATTTTTTCTTGCTAGTTGCTCGCTCTATTGCTATGCCTATGTTGCGATACCTACCACAGGCTTTACCATGCCTCCCATATTGTTAAGCCAAGCCTCTAACCCACCTTGTCCTAGCAAACCGTTGTTTGGCTATGTTACCGCTTTGCTCAGCCCCTCTTATAGCGTTGTTAGTTGCAGGTGAAGATTGGAGTTTGTTCCTTGTTGGAACATGTATATTTTGTTGGGATATCACAATATCTCTTATTTAATTAATGCACCTATATACTTGGTAAAGGGTGGAAGGCTCGGCCTTATGCCTGGTGTTTTGTTCCACTCTTGCCGCCCTAGTTTCCGTCATATAGGTATTATGTTCCCGGATTTTTGCATTCCTTAGACGGTTGGGTTATAATGGGAACCCCTTGACAGTTTGCTTTGAATAAAACTCCTCCAACAAGGCCCAACCTTGGTTTTACCATTCGCCACCTAGCCTTTTTCCCTTGGGAGTCGCGCATCCCGAGGGTCATCTTTATTTTAACTCCCTGGGCCAATGCTTGTCTAAGTGTTGGTCCAAACTAGAGCCCCTTGCAGCGCCACCTCAGGGAAACTCGAGGGCTAGTTTTAGTTGTACGGATTGCTTATCTGGTGTGCCCTGAGAACGAGATATGTGCAGCTCCTATCGGGATGTCAGCGCATCGGGCGGTCTTGCTGGACTTGTTTTACCATTGTCGAGGATGTCTTGTAACCGGGATGCCGAGTCTGATCGGATTGTCTTGGGAGAAGGAATATCCTTCGTTGACCGTGAGAGCTTGTGATGGGCTAAGTTGGGACACCCCTGCAGGGATTGAACTTTCGAAAGCGGTGCCCGCAGTTATGGGCAGATGGGAATTTGTTAATGTCCGGTTGTAGAAAAACTAAAACCTTAACTTAATTAAAATGCATCAACCGCATGTGTAGCCGTGATGGTCTCTTCTCGGCGGAGTCCGAGAAGTGAACACGACGTTGGAGTTATGCTTGACGTAGGTTGTTCTAGGATCACTTCTTGATCATAGTTCATAGATCGTGCTTTGCCTTCTCTTCTCGCTCTCATTTGCGTATGTTAGCCACCAAATATGCTAGTTGCTTGCTGCAGCTCCACCTCATACCTTTTACCCTACCTATAAGCTTAAATAGTCTTTATCGCAAGGGTGTGAGATTGCTGAGTCCCCGTGACTCACAGATACTTCCAAAACCAGTTTGCAGGTGCCGATGATACCATACAGGTGACGCAACTGATCTCTAGGAGGAGCTCGATGAAGAACTTGTTCGTAGTGTTGTTTCGTTCCAGTTGATCAGTAGTGGAGCCCAGTTGGGACGATCGGGGATCTGTGTAGCATTTGGGGTAGTCTCCTTTTATTTTGGGTTCCCTAGTCAGACCTTGTGTGTATCTGGATGATGTAATGTTATATTCATGTATTGTGTGAAGTGGCGACTGTAAGCCAACTATGTATCTCTTTCCCTTATGTATTACATGGGTTGTGTGAAGATTACCTCACTTGCGACATTGCTTTCAATGCGGTTATGCCTCTAAGTCGTGCTTTGACACGTGGGAGATATAGCCGCATCGAGGGCGTTACACATGGCGGCAGGAAGGCGACAACAACGAGTAGCAGCGCAGGAGCGGGCGCGACGAGGGAGGCGGGACACGCGCAGCAGAGGCCCGGCTTCCTGGTGGTACTCCGGCGAAGACGGTCGGAGCAGCGGTGGTCGATGGCGCGACGCAGCTGGAGGGCGCCACGGCGCACGCGGGAACGGGGTAGCAGAGAGGCGCGGTGGCGCTGGAGGAGGGCGCCGGCAGCGGGAAAACTCTAGGGCGGTGGCTTGGTCGCGGGACGGAGCTTGGTGGCGCGAGGTGGAGGAGAGGAGCGCTATTCGTCGCCAAGGGCGACGGGGAGGTCCGGCGGTGAGCGAGAAGAGCAGTAGCAGAGCAGCTCGGGCGCGGAGGCTGCTGCTCGCCAGAGTTGATGGCCAGCGCGACAGCAATGGGAAGGAGGAGCGAGTGAGGAGGTGGCTTGTAACGCCCTCGATGCGGCTATAGCTCCCACATGTCGAGGCACGACTTAGAGACATAACGGCATTGAAAGCAATGTCGCAAGTTAGGCAATCATCACAACATCCCATGTAATATAGATAACAAAAGGGGAGATACATAGTTGGCTTACACTCGCCACGTCAATCAAAGTACATAAATAGCATTACAACACTCAAGCACTCATGGCCCGACTACGGCGCCAAAATAAAAGATAACCCAACATGCGACACGGTCCCGATCGTCCCAACTGGGCACCACTACTGATCATCTGGAAAAGACATGTAGTATCGGCGTGAGTCCTCGTCGAACTCCCACTTGAGCTCAAGCGCGTCGTCTGGAACGGAGTCATCAGGCCCTGCATCTGGTTTGGAAGTAATCTGTGAGCCACTGGGACTCAGCAATCTCGCACCCTCGCGATCAAGACTATTTAAGCTTAATAGGTAAGGCAAAAGTAAATATGTGGAGCTGCAGCAAGCGACTAGCATATATGGTGGCTATCCTGTTCGCAAAAGAGAGCGAGAAGAGGAGGCAAAGCGCGAAATAGTAACTAGTGGGCATCCTACGACAAGCATTACTCCAACACCGTGTTCACTTCCCGGACTCCGCCGAGAAGAGACCATCACGGCAACTCACACAGTTGATTCATTTTAATTAAGTTAAGGTTCAAGTTATCTACAACCGGACATTAACAAACTCCCATCTGCCCATAACCCCGGGCACGGCTTTCGAAAGTTCAAATCCCTGCAGGGGAGTCCCAACTTAGCCCATGACAGGCTCTCACGATCAACGAAGGAATATACCTCCTCCCGAGACATTTCGATCAGACTCGGTATCCCGGTTCTACAAGACACTTCGACAAGTTAAAACAAATCCAGCAACACCGCCCGAATGTGCTGACAAATCCCGATAGGAGCTACACATATCTCGTTCTCAGGGCACACTCAGATTGTCCTAGGTACGGGTAGGCCAGCCTAGAGTTGCCCCTGGTGGCCACCGGCAGCTGACAGGTGGACCAACACTCAGAGGAGCACTGGCCCGGGGGGGGGGGGGTTTAAATAAGATGACCCTCGGGCTCCGGAAACCCAAGGGAAGAAGAGGCTAGGTGGCAAATGGTAAAACCAAGGTTGGGCATTGCTGGAAAAGCTTTAATCAAGGCGAACTATCAAGGGGTTCCCATTATCACCCAACCGCGTATGGAACGCAAAAATCCGGGAACATAACACCGATATGACGGAAACTAGGGCGGCAAGAGTGGAACAAAACACTAGGTGAGAGGACGAGCCTTCCACCCTTTACCAAGTATATAGATGCATTAAGATAACAAGGCAATATAATGATATCCCAACAAGTAAATAATGTTCCAACAAGGAACGGTCTCCAATCTTCACCTGCAACTAGCAACGCTATAAGAGGGGCTGAGAAAAGCGGTAACATAGTCAATCAACGGTTTGCTAGGGCATGGTGGGTTAGAGGTTTGACATGGCAATTTGGGCGGCATGGTAAGCAAGTGGTAGGCATCGTAGCATAGGCATAGCAAAAGAGCGAGCATCTAGCAAAGCAAAGATAGTAGTGATTTCGAGGGTATGATCATCTTGCCTGCAAAGTTGTCAGAGTTGACTAGATCCTCGAAAGCAAACTCAACGGGCTCTTCGTTAGCAAACTCGTCTCCCGGCTCTACCCAAACAAGACAAACAAGCAAACGGAACGCAATCAACCACGTGCAAAGCTCAAACAATATGATGCAAAGATGGTATGCTATGCGGGATGCATTATGTGATGCATATGCAAGATTTGACAAGGAATGAATGAACCTGGTCTCAAATTGGAAATACAAGTGTGCCACTGGAAAGATGAGATGAAATCGCTTGAAAACGATATAAAGATCACCGGAATCGGAGTTACGGTTTGGAAATGGCAAGCAATTCAAATATGACCACGTTCTGCGATTTACAGCAAGTAGCCATCTAAATGCAACAAGATGAACATGCTACAGCACCCAAACATGGCATCAAAATACATGGCAGGGATCCATTCATGATTCTTAACAAAATACTAGCACTGAGTTACGGCCAATTCATCCAATAACAGGTTCAAACAAGCATGGCAAAAATGCATTTGGTAAACAGATTTCAGACTTAGTGAAATTAACACTTGTCTGGAATTTCAGATCAGATAGCACTCTTTGGAGCATGAAAACAATATGCTACAGGACCTGAACATGGCAAAGTAAAGCATGGAATGGAGCTAATCAAAGAGCTTAACAAAAGTCCCTTAGTGACCTTGAGCCAAAAGGGATCAGAAAATACATTTGCAAGCATGTGAACATGGCAAAAACATAATCAGTTCTCAGACTTAGTGAAAACTGGAGCATGCTGAAACAGATATCAAGTAGGCATGTTTACGAGCTCGATGCACTCACTACAGAGCAAGTCATGACAAACTAAGCATACAACCATCAAGAATACACAAAATACAAGCTAGACATGGCAAGAACAAGAACATATCATGCACGGATCGACTACAACATCCTCGGCAAAATTGCTAACATGTAGACAATCTGCCCAGATTCATGAAATGACAAAAGTAGAGCTCGATTGACTCAAGCTAGGGTGCTCCATAATTGCAAAAAAAGACATGGATGGATAGAGCACTACAAGATTAACAAAACATCCTTACTGATCATCCTCAAAAGAGGCACGGATCACTAGGAAACAACATGAACATATGGCATAATGAGATAAACAGACCAAGGACTTGGTGGAAATGCTAAGTCCCTGAAATCAGCATTAACGAATGCACCACTTTGCGAGCTTGTGCTAGTCACCACACACATCACAAAAATACATGGGTTGAACCTCTGTATAGATGGCAAAACATATAACAAAACTCATGAAGAACTCCTGGGCATATCATGCACACAATAATCATGGCAAAAATGACAAATATCTAATTGGAGCAGGAGATCTGACAATTATCTCAAATAGCACTCTTCTAACAGCATTTCGGGCATCAATATGAACTCAAATAAAAATGATGCACTGAGATAAAATGATGTGCTCTCTGAGACGAACATTTTGGTATGCTATACGCGTAAATCGGATGTACGGATGCAAAGTTACGATGCGATGAACATAGCCAAAATAATTAGGGTTAGGGACGGAAAGTCAACCGATCCGATCTAGATCTGGATGGTACTGTAGCGAGGCGCGTTCTCCGAGGTTCGCCGGCGAGGAAGTGGAGCTCCGGCGAGGAAGTAGAGGCAGCGGGAAGGTCGGATCCGGCCCGGGACGCGGAAGCCGGCGATGGCGCGTGGCGGCGGCGCGCTCCGCAGGGCGGCGCGGCGAGGAGCTAGGCGGCGGGGCGGCGCCGGAGCGAGGCGCCAGCGTCGGTGTCGAAGGCGGCCACGGTGGCGCGGCGGCGCCGGCCGGCGAGAGCGGGCTCGGCGCGAGGAAGAAGGCGCGAGGCGCGCGGGAAGCCACGGGCCCGGCGCGGCGAAGGAGAGGGCCCGCCTTGGTCCCGGCGGGCCTGGGCGGGAGCGGGACGGCGGTGTGGGCGCGCCCGGCCACGTGGCGGCAGCTCATTGGTCGGCGGCAGTGGGTGGACATGTTCGGCCCGATTCGGACACGTCCGGCGGCGAGGGGAGCTGATTTTTAGGGTTTCGGGGGAGAAGGAGATCCGGATTTTGGAGGGGGTCTTTATATAGAGGTAGAGGGAGCTAGGAGTGTCCAAATGAGGTGCGGTTTTTGGCCACGCGATCGTGATCGAACGCTCTAGATGATGGAGAGGGTTTTGGTGGGTTTTGGGCCAAAATGGAGGGGTGTTGGGCTGCAACACACACGAGGCCTTTTCGGTCCCTCGGTTAACCGTTGGAGCATCAAACGAAGTCCAAATGGTATGAAACTTGACAGGCGGTCTACCGGTGGTAAACCAAGGCCGCTTGGCAAGTCTCGGTCCAATCCAGAAATGTTAAATCCCCACACACAAAAGAAAGGTAGAAATGACCACCGGAGGAGAACGGAGCGCCGGAATGCGAAACGGACAACGGGGAAAATGCTCGAATGCATGAGATGAACACGTATGCAAATGCAATGCACATGATGACATGATATGAGATGCATGACAATGATAACAACACACAGAGACAAAAACCCGAACCCGAGAAAATAAAATAACTTAACGCCGGAAACGGCAAGAGTTGGAGTACATATTGGGAAAATCATATCCGGGGTGTTACATGGCTGAGGCATGGAGGAAAGCGGCATGGGAGCAGGCGGGGCTTCACGAGGAGGACAAGAGGGAGCGGGGGAAAGAGAGGCTGACACAGGGGAGAAGGGGATCGAGCAGGGCTCCCTGGTGCGATGCGTGTAAGTGTGGCGGCGCGAGGGGAGGGAGATGGGGAGTGGATCGAGAGAGAGAGAGGAGTACGGCTCCCTGGTGTCTAGGGTTACCATGGGTCCTGCTGGCCCAGGGAGGTTTGGTCCGGTCTGGGTTGTAGATGGGCCAGCCAGTTGGGCTCTGCTCTCTCTCTCTCTGAGTTCCCTTTAACAGAAAGCATAGAGAGGATAAAAAGGAAAACGAGGGGTTAGAGAAAGAATTTGGGCATGCGGTTAAATTTCCGGCACTCATAAAAATGAGTTCATTCCGAGAAAATGCATTTGGCACCGCTTGGAAGGATTGCATTCGAACATATTTGAATGTGATTCAAATAAGTTTGAATTAGGAAAACATTTTTGGAGGGTCCAAAAATGTTCGGAATTTTTGTGGAGATCAGGAAAGCGATGAAAGAAATTATGGGTAAAGTTTGAGGAGCAAACTTGAAGCAGAAAAGACATAGGGAATATTTGCACGTGTGTTATGGTTAATTCCAAAAGAATGGAATATTCATTATAGCTCCCTAATTTTGGGAGGATATGTTGTAAAGAGAATCACCATGTGAATTCCCTCAGTTTAAATGGACCGAACATCCATGCAATTTATTTAGTTGAGTTTTAGTTAGCTTTGAGAAAAAGATGGCATGATGCGATGCAATTGATGCTGTGATGCAAAGCAACAAACAAAAAAAAACACATGACAACAACAAAAAACATGGAAGCCGACTGGAGCATCGGTCTTGGGGCATCACAACACTCCACCACTTTGAGAGGATCTCGACCCAAGATCTAGGATGGCACCGGAGAGAAAACGAAAGAGGAAGAGAAGAGGTAAGACTAAGTTGCTTCTTTGACGAACGAGTGAAACAAAAGAACCTTGAGAGGTTAAACCATTTCGAGAAAAGAATACAACAAAGATGATCGAAGTTGAAAACACTCCGTTAGAAAAGAGGAACACGAAACAGTACGGGAACCTTGTAGGTTCAAAGACATGAATGAAGGGCTCCAGCGACAAGGACAAGTAACCACTCTGGTTAAAACAAGATAGCGAAGGAATAAGATTGATATAATTTGAGCAGCACTCCGACTGAAAATTGAAGGAATTGCACATGATTTTGGCAAGAAGAGAGTATACTTGAAGAAATCAACAACACACTGCCTCCGGAACTATTGAAAGAATGGTACAAGGGTTAAGAAAGATTTTCAGACAGCACTCCGGTTGAGAAGGGAGGCAAAACTTGATAAGATGAAAAAAACTTGAGCAGAGGACACAACACTCCGGTTAAATGGATAAGCATGAAAGAACACGATCCTCACAAATTGAGATGATGATTGAAGAGAGCAACATCACAATGCCTCTGGAAGAAATGAAAGAATGGAATTAAAGGAACAGAGAAGAAAACAATATCTTCTACCTCAAATGATCTTGAAAAAAACATCTTCAGGAGAAGGGTCAAACGGAGTTGTTGGAAAAACCAACAACGAAAAGAGTAAGCTTGTAGTGGGTTTATGGAAAACTTCTCAAAACTATGAGGTGAAATTCTGCCACTAAAGAAAAAAAAATAGATTGGATTGATATGAACAAGGAGACGAGAAACTTATTTCACCGGGAGGATGAATGAAGAACTTGGGTCATTTATAAGCACCATAAATAGTAACAATCCTTAGGGAAAGCTTTAGGTGAAATATCACCCAAGATAACTCGAATGAAGAGATTAGTGGGTTTAATTATCTCATTCTTAACAACTTGTGAATCATGAAACACGAAGGGAAATTGTCAAGATTGACATAACACCACCTGAAAAGATAAGATAGAAAGAATAGCACTGTGGAATGCAAGATGAAGAATACTTGAGCTCCTCTGAAAAGAATCTTGATGAGCACTTCGAGAAGGAATTAAATCCTTGGTGAACCATCATGTAGAACCTCCATGAAGAACTCCGGTAATGAAAGAATGATCAAAAATAAGTGAAGGATGAAAGAATAAGATTGAGGCCTTGCAATGATTGGATGAAGCTTTGCTACAAGATAAAGTGGAAACTTGGAACTCTGGAAGAAAAGAATTGAATCACCTCAAAGAAAACAAGAATAAGATTTACTGTATGTTTATCCTTCATCCACTTGATGATAAGCAACGGATTTGGCATACTACTCATTCTCGTAGAAAGGATTAAGAGAGATATAGCGTAAACTTGGGAAGGTCTTCAATGAACCACCGGTATGATTGAAACAACGAATAAATTGATATGATAACGAAGGAAAAGAAATCTTGAGCAAACCATCATAAGAATTGGAAATGAACAAAGTAAAGGGATGAATCACCGGTAAGAATTAGAAAAGGAATGAATATACTTGAAGGAATTGAGATACATGATAATGAATAGATCATGATCTGATTAGAGAACATTTGAATGATGCACCGGTAAGATTTGGAGAACGAGAGCTGAAAGCTGGAATGAATAATTCTAAGATGATGGGCTCTGGAGAATCAAACTGAAAAGGCTCCTGATTTGCTCTGGAAGGGTGAAAAGAATTCTCACAATCGAAAACAATTATAAGAGGATGGCATCAAGCTAGAACCATGAATCTTCACGAGAACGGAGCAAGATTTAAGAGAAACTCTTCTTCAGTCTTCAAAAGTAGAGAATGATGATGGGAAACACCACCATGAATTGTTGAGATACTCCGGGATGGAAATTAGAAAGGTTGAACCAACGATGAAAATAATTTGAAAGATCTTGGAGAAACCATCTGACTGATGATAACTCATTCTTACGTCAAAATTTAGAAGATTTGAGAATAGCTCTGAGAAAATAGAAGAGTCAGGTAAGATCCTGGGAAAGACCTGTGGGTTAGGGCCCACTCAAAGAAACACCGTTGAACGATTACTTGAAAGGAGATTGCACCGGTTGAATTAAATGGCTTGAATGAGATAACAACCTTGAGATAGCTTAAGGAAATTAGCAATATAAACGCGAATCTCCTAAGATATCTTCAGCACTCCGGAACAATTGAATAGCGAGAAGTGAAAGATTAAGAGGTGCAACAGCATGGGAAAGCATTTGAACCGAGGAAAAGATATGATCAACAAAGCTTGAATTTAATCCACCAGAGAATAAAAAGAACGAAGAATGATGAACTTAAGCTCCCTTAGTATCTTCCTGAGAATCACCGGATAAGAACATTGACGGAAAAGAATGGAGAGACTTCATATCTATAAGATGGATACTTGATTAAGAAATCTGAGTCCTTGAAGAAAAAGGGTGGGAGGGTGGGAAAACAAAGGCAGCTTAGCGGATGGAACGAACACCATTGATAAGAACTGAAATTTGATCTCGCGAATGTTGAAATGATCGGATCCACATGAAAAGAAACACGCCGGTTGAGAAGAAAATGAGATGACAAACTCAGTGATCAAGAAGGATTAGTATTCTCAAAGAAATATGAGAACATCGCTTAGAAGGAGACATGGAATCAACATTTGACATTGAAGCAACTCAAATACCACAACTGAATAAGAAAACAAAGTATTGGCTTGCAAAATAAGGCGGAAACAAACATATGATAGATCCCATATCGTATTATGTGTCTGTTGGAAAGATATTCTAGGAGCTACTTCAATTCCCACTTATAAACTCCCGAAACATTCTGGTTATGCAATCAGGTGTTAGGGATACAGGGGAAGCATAATATCTCACCCAAAACTAGCAAATCCTACATCCACCTATATCCATCCTTCAACACATAACCAAGAATCCTTCGGAAATCATTTACCTCAACCTTCGAAAAGCATCCGTTATACGAGTTATGGCAATACTCCCGAACTCCCGCCCTAGTACTGGGTGGCGTCGAGGTTATCTCACCAACAACTGCATAAAAGAGATTTTCGTTGTCGGCGAACTCAGGTATTCCAGAACTGCAACGATAAAATTGTGACGACAACACCTCGGAGCTCAACTCCCCGGGACACTGCCACAACCCCTAAATGTCAGGAGGCACCAAGAACAATGTTCTCATCACAAAACCATCGGAAAGATTCCAAGATACCCGCGTGATCCTAATTTTTTTAGTGAAATTTGAGGAGAGAAGAGTCAAAACTCTACGTCAGGTGGCCTCACCAGAGTGACGAAGGGACTGAGGAGTAAAAAGAATCCTACTCTCTGATATATATAATCCTATAAGACTCAAAACATTTTTCTAGACTCAACAACGTCAGCGATTCGATCAAGCAGGGGGTTCCTAAGTCGGGGAAGGCTTTGATTACCAACTTGTAACACCCACGATGCGACTATATCTCCCATGTGTCGGAGCACGACTTAGAGGCATAACCGCATAGTAGGCATTTCACAGGAGGGGTAATCTTTACACATCCCATGTACTGAATAAGAAAGGGATAAAGAGTTGGCTTACAATCTCCACTTCACACAATAAATGAATATAGCATTACATCATCAAGAATACAATCAAGGTCCGACTACGGAACCAACATCAATAAAGACAACCCCAAATGCTAGATCCCCGATCGCCCCGACTAGGCTCCACTATTGTTCAACGGGAAACGAAACAACACAACGGACACAATCTTCATTGAGCTCCCACTTGAGCTGGGTTGCGTCATCTGCACTGGTATCATCGACACCTGCAACTGGTTTTGGAAGTAATCCGTGAGCCACGGGGACTCATCAATCTCACACCCGCGAGATCAAGACTATTTAAGCTTATGGGTTGGAAAGGGTAGTGAGGTGGAGCTGCAGCAAGCACTAGCATATATGGTGGCTAACTTACGCAAATAAGAGCGAGAAGATAAGCATGCAACGGTCGTGAACTAGAAGTGATCAAGAAGTGATCCTGAAACTATAACCCAAGAACCGTGTTCACTTCCCGGACTCCGCCGGAAAGAGACCATCATGGCTACACACGCGGTTGATGCATTATAATTAAATTAAGTGTTAAGTTCTCTACAACCGGACATTAACAAATTCCCATCTGCCCATAACCCCGGGCACGGCTTTCGAAAGTTCAAAACCCTGCAGGGGTGTCCCAACTTAGCCCATCACAAGCTCTCACGGTCAACGAAGGATATTCCTTCTCCCAGGAAGACCCGATCAGACTCGGGATCCCGGTTACAAGACTTTTCTACAATGGTAAAACAAGACCAGCAAAGCCGCCCCATGTGCCGACAAATCACGATAGGAGTCGCACGTATCTCGTTCTCAGGGCACACCAGATAGGTCAAGCTACGAGTAAAACCAACCCTCGAGTTGCCCCGAGGTGGCCCCGCAGGCTGCCCGTTTCGGACCAACACTCAGAGGAGCACTGGCCCCGAGGGAGGGGGGGTTTAAAATAAAGATGACCCTTGAGTCTGCAGAACCCAAGGGAAGGTATATGGTGGTAGGTAGGCAAATGGGAAAACCAAGGTTGGGCCTTGCCGGAGGAGTTTTATTCAAAGCGAACTGTCAAGGGGTTCCCATAACACCCAACCGCGTAAGGAACGCAAAATCAAGGAACATAACACCGGTATGACGGAAACTAGGGCGGGAAGAGTGGAACAAAACACTAGGCATAAGGCCGAGCCTTCCACCCTTTACCAAGTATATAGGTGCATTAAAGTAAACAAGATATAATAATGATATCCCAACAATAACCATGTTCCAACATGGAACAAACACCATCTTCACCTGCAACTAGCAACACTATAAGTGGGGCTAAGCAAAGTGGTAACATAGCCAAACAACGGTTTGCTAGGAAAGGTGGGTTAGAGGCTTGTCATGGCAATATGGGAGGCATGAAATAGCAAGTGGTAGGTATCACGACATAGCAATAGAGTGAACAACTAGCAAAATGATAGAAGTGATTTCAAGGGTATGGTCATCTTGCCTGAAATCCCGCAAGGAAGAAGAACGAGTCCATGAAGAAGACAAATGGATGGAGTCGAACGAATCCTCACAACTCCGGAATGAAATTGAAGCTAACGAGAGAAGCAACCCGGAAAGAAGCAAGCAACATAGTAAACAACCAAGCATAACATGGCATGATGCACAACCAAGTATGATGCATGTCCCATTTAATGAGGCATGGCAAAGTGCACAAACAACACTACAAGTTAAGTGGAGCTCAATATGCATCGGGATGCATATTGACGGAACACCACATCAATTATTCGGTTCTCTCTCGATTATGTACCCAACAATATTAAATGTTGTTAAACATGACAAGAGGTGAAGCATGAGTAAAATACACAATTAGGCATTTTAAATGAGGCCGGAAACATCAAACAACAATTCCGATAAAACCCCATATGCATTTAGCAATTTAAAGCAACAACAAATTAAACATTTTTAAATGTTATTATCATGATGCGGATGACATGTTGAAGTATATGCAATTTTAATGAAAATGATGATAAGAGAATTATGAAGCATTTGTCACCGTGGTGGAAAGAAAGGGTGCCACG
This sequence comes from Triticum urartu, assembly GCF_003073215.2. Lineage (NCBI taxonomy): Eukaryota > Viridiplantae > Streptophyta > Magnoliopsida > Poales > Poaceae > Triticum > Triticum urartu. Next base: position 327,587,053 of record NC_053025.1, read on the forward strand.
ATGACGAATCCGGCAATGATGCCACGGCAACATATCGGTTCCGGTAGCTCATGGAGATACCGGTGCAAAAGGAAAAGTGACGGAAGCGTGTCAAAAGATGGTGGGGTGATCCCAGCTACTGGGTTCCCACGGGTGGACGACATGCAATGAGGAGGAACAACTAACGTTCACAGGCGAATACAATATCTGAACATGCATCTCATACAACACGCATGCATTCATCCACGGGTCATCGTCTCAGGGTTATACCTTCGAAGCGTGCATTGTTGGAACGGATCAAGTTCGTAGAGGGAAGAAGGCGTTCTCGCAACGACGGTAGTGGAAGTAGTTGTTCACGACGACGGTAGATGTACACAACGACGTGGTGAAAGTAGTGGTACATGATCCGTAGATGTTCGGGGTCACAACGAGGATCTTGACGTCCACGGGGTTTTCGAGGATCGACGGTAGTCGTTCACGTTGTAGTCGGACTTGAGGAATGCACCGGTAGTTGTACGTTGGTCGAAGAGGAACTTGACGCAACTAGGATCTTCGCTGATCATCATTGTACTTGGCGTCCGGTGTGGTACTTGGTGAAATCCTCGAAGATGGATAGTGGTACTTGGCGTTTCGGTCCGCACTCGTTCGGGCATCCAAGGTCTTCGGCGTTATGGTAGTCGTACACACATTCGGAGAGGAACTCGGCATATCCATGTACTTGATGTTCTGGTGTGGTAGTCATTCGGGCGTATGACAAAATGGTACTTGGCAGCCTTCGAAAACACCGGTCGTCACGAAACGCGTTCTTGGCAATACCGTAGGGCAGCAGGGTACTTGACGCATCCACGAAAAGGTCTTGGCGTCCTTGGCAGATGAAGACCGCGATGCGAGGATGGCTTGGGGTCGAACGGCCGAGACAAAGTGGTGCAGGAAGGCAAGGATGGCGCAGGAGCTTGAGGTCACGGGGCCCAGGCATGCGGCAACACTGCACAACAACAGGCAGGCCATGGTCGGCAGCGAAGGAGGGGCCGGCCATGGTGGCAGGAAGGCGATGACAACGGGTAGCAGCGAAGGAGTGGGCGCGACGAGGGAGGCGGGATGCGTGCAGCAGATGCCTGGCTTCCTGGTGGTACTCCGGCGAAGACGGCTGGAGCGGCAGTGGTCGACGGGCGCGACGCAGCTGGAGGGCGCCACGGCGCGCGTGGGAACGGGGTAGCAGAGAGGCGCGGAGGCGCTGGAGGAGGGCGCCGGCAGCGGGCAAACTCCAGGGCGGTGGCCTGGTCGCGGGATGGAGCTTGGCTGCACGAGGTGGAGGAGAGGAGCGCTGGTCGTCGGCAAGGGCGACGGGGAGGTCCGGTGGTGAGCGAGAAGAGCAGCAGCAGAGCAGCTCGGGCACGGAGGCTGCTGCTCGCCGGAGTTGATGGCCAGCGCGGCGGCAATGGGAAGGAGGAGCGGGTGAGGAGGTGGCTGAGGCATGGAGGAAAGAGGCATGGGAGCAGGCAGGGCTTCGTAAGGAGGACGAGAGGGAGCGGGGGAAAGAGAGGCCGATGAGGGGAGAAGGGGATCGAGCAGGGCTCCCTGGTGCGATGCATGTGCGTGTGGCGGCGCGAGGGGAGGGAGATGGGGAGTGGATCAAGAGAGGGGAGTCGGGCTCCCTAGTGTCTAGGGTTACTGCGGGTCCTGCTGGCCCGGGGAGGTTTGGTCCGGTTTGGGCTGTAGATGGGCCAGCCAGCTAGGCTCTGCTCTCTCTCTCTCAATTCCCTTTAACAGAAAGCATAGAGAGGAGAAAAAGGAAAAGGAGGGGTTAGAGAAAGAATTTGGGCATGCGGTTAAATTTCCCGGACTCATAAACATGAGTTCGTTCCGAGAAAATGCATTTGGCACCGCTTGGAAGGATTGCATTCGAACATACTTGAATGTGATTCAAATAAGTTTGAATTAGGAAAACATTTTTGGAGAGTCCAAAAATGTTCGGAATTTTTGTGGAGATCAGGAAAGCGATGAAAGAAATTATGGGCAAAGTTTGAGGATCAAACTAGAAGCAGAAAAGACATGGGGAATATTTGCAAGTGTGTTATGGTTAATTCCAAAAGAATGGAATATTTATTATAGCTCCCTAATATTGGGAGGATATGTTGTGAAGAGAATCACCATGTGAATTTCCTCAGTTTAAATGGACTGAAGATCCATGCAATTTGTTTAGTTGAGTTTTAGTTAGCTTTGAGAAAAAGATGGCATGATGCGATGCAAATGATGCTGTGATGCAAAGCAACAAACAAACGAAACACATGACAACAACGAAAAACATGGAAGCCGACTGGAGCGTCGGTCTTGGGGCGTCATAGTTAGATCGATAGGAAGGAATAGCTTCGTGTTATTTTAGTATGAACTCTAGGATAGATTGATCGGAAGAATAGCTTTGAGGTGGTTTCATACCCTACAAACAATTCCATCTTATGTACTCTGCTAGATAGGAACTTTGGAGTGATTCTTCGTTGCACGTTGAGGGACGGTTATATGATCCAATTATATTAACATTGTTGAGAGATTGCGCTAGCAAAAGTACGGACCCTAGGCCTCATTTTCAAGCATTGCAATACCGTTTTTGTGCCTGTTTACTATTTGCTACCTTGCTGTTTTTATTTATTCAGATTATAAAAATACATTTCTACCATCCATATTACACTTTTATCACCATCTCTTCGCCGAACTAGTGCACCTATACAATTTGCCATTGTATTAGGTGTGTTGGGGACACAAGAGATTTCTTGTATTTGGTTGCATGGTTGTTTGAGAGAGACCATCTTCATCTTACGCCTCCCACAGATTGATAAACCTTAGGTCATCCACTTGAGGGAAAATTGCTACTGTCCTACAAAACTCTGCATTTGGAGGCTCAACATGAGTCTACAAGAATAAAGTTGCATAGTAGACATCACCTACATGGATTTTTGAACACTACTACACACCTATTTGGTTTGTAGGATTTATAAAATGCACCAACGTGCCATCTTCGATCTAACATGATTAACATGGGCATTTGATTACAATCTAGAAACATGTAGCCTTCTTCAAAGGAGGTTGGATTGGATGAAAAATTCCCTAAGAAAACTAGTACAGATGAATCCAAAGGAGAAATGCTTATGGATTGTAACCATATGAATGAAGCAACCAATATGGGGTGGGGGGTGTATGTCTTGAAACCCTCCAAAATTCCTTCAGAAATCATAGTACATTGTTAGTGTATACTTGGGAAAAGGTGCAAAAAATTGAACTCCCTTATGGTTAACATTTAACCGGAAAGGAACATCACCTCTATATACAGCTTCTTCAGGCACAAAAAGCATCTCAGGCAATTGACAACTTGGTCCAGGTTGGGGCTGATAGATTCTAGTGCCAAGACCTTCACTGTGCCCAGAATCTGGGTGAAGCTTTGCTGGATGACATATGAACATACATCTTCAAAACTAGAAATAATGTTATCAACAAGGAGAGGTATAAGGCTTCTGTTGTACCTGAAAGTAGTAGTATTTGACAGACGAGTAGCCCACCACTGTCAATTTCGGCACATAAATGACATTGATTCTTGTTGGACCTTGTTGATCAACTACAAGTAATCTCTCAAGTGAAGGTGTGTCCTCAATGACCATATTGTGGTCCACCTTTTGTGATCTCTCGTTGCAGCACCAGCAACACACATAAATAGTCCGAAGAGTCCCGGAGGTGATGTGGAAGGTACTCGACCAATTCATTGCCTAAAGACGAAGGAACTCGAGCGCAGTATAGCTGCGGAGCAGGCGCTCCATGTCATCCTTTGGGATGCAGACGGCGACGAGCTCGAGGTGCTTCAGTCATGGTAGAAAAAGAGTGTGCGCGTCATTAAGGGGGGGATGGCAGTTCATGAACTTGGCGAGGCACAACGTGGGCGCAAAGCGGAGCACGGACGTTGGCAGCGAGCGCATATGCCCATCATTAAAACCAAGCTTCTTGAGTTGATCTATGGCGTGGGATCGGAACCACTCATCAAGCTTGGCTCGGTCCTTGCCATTGGAACAGAACTTGCCCATGATAAGGCCTCTGATTGGGCCATGGTGACTGCCGAGGATCTGGGAGAACGCATCCAAGCTTTTGCGATAGACATGGCAGAGCTCGTGGGCGTCGAGGAGGTCGATAGGGGTGAGGAGCCATAGGGGGCGTCACCTCCGGGAATGGGCGGTTGTCCTCGGCCCATATCTGATTGGAGGAGGGATATGATGACTCTCAACATATCATCGAGGAGGTTTCGAATGAAGTCTAGGCCTGTTGGAGTCGCTTGCGGTTCTTTCTTGACCCGCCTCCGCTTGTTGGCAGCCTCGTTCTCCACCTCGTCGGCGGCGACAGAAACCTCTATCTCCATATTCACGCCGTGCCCCGGTGTTTCAGTAGCCTCGGCGTTGCCACTCCCTCTGATGGGGCGCTTTGGCGGCATCCTCATACACTGACGGCTTTGAGGACTAAGAGCGGTGTCGAGGATGTGGGCGGAGAGAGAGGATTGTGTGTCTGGCGAAGGATGGCGGGGGGGGGGGGGGGGGGGGGGGTGGCCGCTCGGTCGCACCATTAATACATACTAGTGGGAGTGAGGTGGGCGGCGATCCAAGGCTGTCTCGCTTCCTGGTGAGAACGACTGCTTAATCTATGAATGAAATCTATGCCTAATTACTGAATTTTACTTGCAAAAATTAGATAGTGCTAGTGATTTTTAGCTGCATATTTTGACAAATCATAGTGTCTCTTGGCTTAGCGCCGAAGTCTGGCTTTAATTTGCATACTGTATTTAATCTGAACCATTTGCGTTGAAGAGATGCACAAATCCTGCGTTGAACAACTCACACGCTCCCTGATGAGCCTCTTGGTGAGCCTGCGCACCGGACCGCACTCGCACGCCTCCTGTTTAGTCAAGCAGTTGTCCGTACGACACCTCCTATAGACATTAAAACCAAGACACGTGGCATCATGTGAATGGTTAACAGAAAACACATGATTTGAATTATACAAACGTTTGACATATTAAAGTGGCAGCTATTTTTTCAAAATGCCTGTCGGAGTAAATGACCACGGGTTGTCTCATCAGCCTCCCATGGTGTTTCAAGACATCGGGGCCGGCTGCGCCCCTCAAGAATCAAAGACCAAAGCACCGCCCTCTTTTCGGCCGGCTGGTCCAAGCGGCCGGCTGCCTGAAGATGGCAAGGCCCAAAAGACGACCTCGAGGTGGGCCGGCTCCTAGCAGGCGGCCTCCAGAGAGGCCGACTCCTAGAAGGCGGCCTCCAAAGAGGCCAGCTCCTAGCACGCGGCCCCAATCACCCTCAAAGTTTGCACCACATTATGACAACGAGACAGGGTGTGGCTACAGCGATGCCTGCCAGCCCCGGATCCAGGGCGGAGCGTGGCCACAGTGCGTCGTACGGGGCGGACATCCCTCGCCCGGCGTGGCACTATTGCCATGCAACTTGTGACATCACCATGACAGAGAAGGCCGTACTCCCACCACAAGCTGTCAGTAAGGCCCTAGGCGGCGGGCCCTACCTGACAGTGAGAAGCCACATGGCGGCAAATTCGGACCAGTCGGCATGAGGGGAGGCCGACTCCCGGCAGACGGCCCTCTCCTTCCTTCAGAGTTTGTGCGCCATTAACCAGAAGAGACGTGGAGTGGCTATAGTGAACGCCCGCCAGGCGGCAGCACTGTAGCCACGCCATCCCCGACAAAGCATCCATCATCAGCAGCATTGCCATAGTAATAAGCAGCTGGCGTGACCCACCAGCGGTGGGCGCGGCCTGTCGGTGAAGTACAGGATAGCCGGCGGGACCCACCAGGCGGCAGGCTCCGGCGGTCGGCGGAGAATCCGACACCTATAGACACTGATAGCCGGGCCCACACCTAGCTGGATTACCATTGTACCCCTGGGGGTTAGGCCTATATAAACCCCCGAGGGCACCCATGCAAAGGGTTCAGCCTCACTGAGACCTTGACACACCCACACACGCATATAGAGGGAGTAAGCTAGGGCTAGCCTTATTCATCTCCCCCCTCTAGATAAACAGCTCAAGGAGCAAGCTTGTAGCCACCATTGTTGCTTGAGTGATCATGCAGAGACCCCGCAGAGCAGGAGTAGGGGTGTTATCTCCTAGGAGAGCCCTGAACCTGGGTAAGATTCACCGGCAGGCATGTTTGCGCCTTATCCCGTTTCCTAGCAACGACGGCGTATTATTAGCCCCCTCCATGATAAGCCATCCGTTGGCATATGTCGCATGACACCCCTGACATTTGGCGCCCACCGTGGGGCTAGGTGCACCGTCGTCTGGAGATCTGTTCTGGACGGGAACCCTGTTCCTCCCTCGCAAGCGCAGCCAGGCCGGCTCGCCCAATGGCGTTTGCGCCGACACGCTGCACAGTGCAGAAGTCGCCTGCGCGGCGGCCAACCTCGCGATCTTGTTGGCGAGTTCCGTGTCTCCACCAAGCCCGCACCCGATGCAGGAGCAGCTAGCTCCGAGAGCTTCTTCGTCGACCTTCTCGGCAAGCTTCACATTGCCAGCGAGCCCGCCATTGACCTGGAGTCAGTTGGCTCCACTGATCCGATGCTTGTCAACACCGACACGGTTTCCTCCGACTCCTTCCCCACCAACATGGTGGTCATCGACGACCTGCTTCCTCGCGCGGAGAGCGGCGGCAGCACTGTCACAGAGGTGCTTGTCGTTAGCCACAATGGGGCTTCCGGAGGAGCCGGCCAGGACCCATTGCAAGCGGCAAGGTGGGATCTGTCCACACCCATTGCGGCAGCTGCAGATGCCGAGATGCTGGAAGCTTGCCACATCTCACTCGCGGAGAACGCCAAGAAGATGGCTACCATGAGACGCCTCCCCGAGGCCTTCCAGCGCGAGGTTGACCGCACTGTTGGCGGCACGCCGACTGCTGCCGGGCCCAGCCGCGTATGCACGGTTCGACAGCGAACCGGCACCGTCACCAGCATGTTTGGAGTAGACCGCCCAGTCTACACCACGCCTATGGAGAACATACGCGCTGCCCAGGCGGCAGTAGACGAGCTGGACCACCTGGAGGGCGACGAGCATCGCTACATGATGGAGCACGTTCAATAGCTTATCGACGCGGTTGCCGCGCAACAAGAAGCCGACTGTCACACGGAGGATCCTAACCAGTGGGTTGAGAACCCGCCCCTTCGCCAAGAGCATGGCACGACCTCCTAGACGCCAACAGACGGCGCCCGTGATAGACGAGACAAGGAGACGGCTGCCAGCCGTAGCCGGACTCGCATCACCATCGAGCGCGACCAAGACGGCCGCCCACGAGCAGTAGAATGACAGGGCGACCATCCGCCACATCCTCGAAGGGAGAGGCACGTTTCCCCGCCGCCTGTTGATCACCCGACTCTCGGTGACCGGTTCGGCCGCCGAGAAGCAGTCGGAGAGAATGACGCCTTCCACCGGATCGACCGCCTTGCTCGATCCTTGGCACTAGAAGAAGAAGATGCAATGGGTCTGCCTTGTTTTGGCCCCTGCATTCGGGATGAGCCCTTTCCCAAAGGGTTCTCGCTCCCAAGAGACACGCCCAAGTACAACGGCTCCGTGAGGCTGGAGGATTGGCTGGTGGACTATTCCACAGCCGTCAGCATAGCAAACGGCATCAAGCGTGTTGCCATGAAGTACGTTCCGCTCATGCTCCAGGGCACGCCCCAGACGTGGCTTAACAACCTCAAGCCCTACAACGTCAACAGTTGGGTAGATTTCACCGAAGTGTTCATCCGCAACTTCACCAGCAACTACAAGCGGCCTCCCAAGCCCCACCAGATCTCGCTGTGCGTTCAAGGCCCAGACGAGTCCACCCGCGATTACCTGATGCGGTGGGCTGAATTGCGCAACTCCTATGAAGGGGTGCACAAGGTCCAAGCAATTGAGTACTTCACTGCCGGGTGCCGAGAGGGCACCCTCCTCAAGCACCGACTACTCCAGGACGAGCCTGCTACACTCAACGAGCTGTTAATCATAGCTGACAAATACGCCACTGTGGATTCCTCCATGAAGTCAGAGCTCCGAGTGGATGCTTCTGGGAAGGTGCTCCCTCCAGCTCCCAGGACGCCGGCTGCCGACAACAGTCGACGACAGCTACCGAACAACAACAAGCACAAAGCCCCGCAGCCGGCTTCCACCAGCCGGCAAGTGGCAACAGTCGGAGACCAACAAACTGAAGGACAACCACTCCCCAAGCGCCAGAAGGGTGGCAAGCCTGCTTGGTTACCCGCCTTCTCCTACGAGCATACCCTTGATGCTCCCTGCAAGTTCCACAGCGGCGCGAAGCTGTCCAACCACACCACCCGGAAGTGCCATTGGCTCACCCGAATCTCCAAGGGCGAAGGACTGCTGCCCCCTCCACCTGCTGGCCTGTCCAGTAGTCGATGCCGTTCAAGATGACTACCCCGAAGAGCATGGAGCCTATGTTGTCTTCACCAGCATGGCGAATGATCGGCGCAGCCGGCGTCAGCAGCACCGGGAGGTGAATGCCGTTGCTTCAAGTGCTCCAGAATTCGTGCATTGGTCTGAGAAGCCCATCAGCTAGAGGCGAGCAGACCACCCGGAGGTGATGCCCTCTCCGGGTTCTTATGCTCTGGTGCTGGATGCCACCCTTGCAACGGAGAGGCGAGCTACTCGTTTCTCCCAAATTCTAAGTTATGCGTCAAAGAGAGGCAGCTCCAGCCCAGCCAGATTGTCCATGGTATTGTGCCCGGCCTGTCCTGCTCACCAATTGGCAAGGTCAAGATAGATGTCATCTTAGGAGACAAGGATCACTTCCGTTGCGAAGTGATTTGGTTTGAGGTGGTGGACCTCGAGAGCCCTTATCATGTACCCTTGGGCTGTCCGGCTCTAGCCAAGTTCATGGCAGTGCCACACTATGCTTACCTCAAGATGAAGATGCCAGGAACCAAGGGCATTATCACGATATCTGGGGACTATGAGAAGTCGGCTGATTGTGCTGCAGCCAGCAGCCGGTTGGCCGAGTCCCTTGTGATTGCTGCTGAGAAGAAGCTCCTGGACTAGGTGGTGGCCATGGCCGGCAAGCAGTTGGACATGTCACCAGAACCCAAAGAGTTAGAGACCCGGGGCTCCTTCCAGTCGGCCGAAGAAACAAAGAAGATCCCTTTGGACCCTGAGCACCCAGAAAGATTTGCTGTCATAGGTGCCAACCTTGATAGCAAATAGGAAAGCAAGATTGTCGATTTCCTCCGTGAGAATTGGGACATCTTCGCATGGTCTCCCAAGGACATGCCGGGTGTTCCGACGGATTTCGCCGAGCACAAGCTACATGCCAGGGCAGATGCCAAACCAGTCAAACAACCCCTTCGCCGACTGTCGGAGGAAAAGATAAGAATTGTTGGTGAAGAGATAGCCCGGCTTCTAGCAGCCGGCTTCATCATGGAAGTGTTTTTTCCAGAGTGGCTTGCCAACCCAGTCCTTGTACTGAAGAAGAACAACAAGTGGCCCATGTGCATTGATTACACTAGTCTCAACAAAGCTTGCCCAAAAGATCCGTTTGCTTTGCCTCAGATTGATCAAGTGATAGACCCCATAGCTAGATGCAAGCTATTGAGTTTCTTAGATGCCTACTCAGGATATCATCAGATCAAGTTGAACCCAGCAGACCGCCTTCATCACACCATTCGGAGCCTTCCGCTACCTGACCATGACATTTGACTTGAGAAATGTCGGTGCCATGTTCCAGTGTTGCATGCAGAAGTGCCTCCTCAAGCAGCTTGGCAGAAACACCCATATCTATGTGGACAATATTGTGGTGAAGACGGAGAAGCGCGACACTCTCTTGGAAGATCTCAAGGAAACTTTTGAAAATCTGCGCCGGTTTCAGATCAAGCTCAACCCAGAGAAATGCATCTTTGGAGTACCAGCCGGCCAGCTCCTTGGCTTCCTGGTCTCAGAGCGCGACATTGAGTGCAACCCTGTGAAGATCAAGGCCATCGAGAGGATGGAGAGACCCACCCGACTGAGAGATGTCCAGAAATTCACCGGCTACTTGGCATCCATTAGCCGTTTCATTAGTCGACTGGATGAGAAGGCTCTTCCCCTGTACCGGCTCATCAAGAAAACCACTCACTTTGAGTGGAATGACAAGGCAGATGAAGCTTTTCTCCAGTTGAAAAAAGATGTTGACCACGCCACCTGTCCTGGCGGCTCCGGCTGATAAGGAACCCATGTACCTCTACATTGCCGCCACCAGCTGGGTGGTCAGTACTGTCATGGTGGTAGAACGCCCAGAGGCCGGCAGGGCACAACCGGTCCAGAGGCCTGTATATTATTTGAGAGAGGTGCTGTCGACCTCAAAGCAGAACTACCCCCATTACCAGTAGATGTGCTATGACATGCACTTTAGGGCCAAGAAGCTAAAGCCATACTTTCAAGAGCACCCGATCACTGTTGTCTGCACTGCCCCACTTGCTAAGTTCATTGGCAAAAGAGATGCATCTGGCTGGGTGGCCAAATGGGCCATCGAGTTGGCCCCTTATACCATCTTCTACCAGCCACACACCTCCATCAAGTCCCAAGCACTAGCCGACTTCCTCATCGACTGGGTCGAGACTCAGTACCTGCCACCAGCTCTGGACTCCACCTATTGGCGGATGCACTTTGATGGCTCGAAGATGTGCACCGGCTTGGGAGCTGGCGTTGTCCTCACCTCTCCCAAAGGCGACAAGCTCAGATACACATTGCAAATCCATTTTGCCGCCTCCAACAATGTGGCCGAGTACGAGGCGCTCGTGCATGGCCTCTAGCTGGCCAAAGAAATCGGCAGTCACCGGATCCTGTGCTACGGCGACTCTGACTTGGTAGTCCAGCAGCCATCTGGCGACTGGGATGCCAAGGAAGCAAACACGGCAAGTTACCGCTTCCTCGTTTAGCAGCTCAACGGATAGTTTGAAGGGTGCAAGTTCCTTCACGTACCACAAATGAAAACGAGCCAGCTGGCGCTCTGGCACGGATTGGCACCACCCGTCAAGCAATACCAGCCGATGTCTCCCTTTAGTGCCTCCGCAAGCTGTCGATAAAGACTTCTCCAGAATCTGAGTCCATCTTCGTGCGGACTCCTCCCAAAGCAGTTGGATCCGACTCGGGGGCTACGGTAGTCTGCTCGGGGACTTCGGCAGGCGGCACGGGGGCTGCAGCAGTCGCACCCGGCTCGGGGACTCCACAACCCGGCCCGGAGGCTGCAACATCCGGTCCGGGGACTCCACAACCCGGCCCGGGGGCTGCACCAGTCGACCCGAAGGCATCCACGATGCAGCAAGCGGCAGCCAGCCCGCCACCTCCCAGCCCAATCACCCCAGTACAAGTGGCCGTAGTGGCAGTAGAAGAAATTCGAGCACCATCATGGGCACATCCCATCCTCAAATTCCTGGTGGACAGAGAGCTGCCGGCCGATGAGATCTCGACTCGGCAAGTGCAGCGTCGAGTACGAGCCTACACGGTAGTAAACAGAGAGCTTGTCAGACATAGCGTGATTGGAGTCTTCCAGCACTGTGTAGAGCCAGAGAAGGGCCAAGAAATTCTCAAATATATCCACCAAGGCGAGTGCGGCCACCACGCGACCTCCATATCCCTTGTTGCCAAAGCCTTCCGCCATGGTTCCTTCTGGCCAACTGCTTTGGAAGACGCCAAGGAGTCGGTCAAGCATTGCAAAGGGTGCCAGAAGTTCAGTTCCAAGCAACATTTGCCGGTTCCTGCACTCAAGACCATCCCCCTCACTTGGCCCTTTGCCGTGTGGGGGTTGGACATGGTGGGACCATTCAAGACAGCACGCGGCGGCATGACCCACCTGCTTGTCGCCGTGGACAAATTCACCAAATGGATTGAAGCAAAGCCAATCAAGAAGTTGAACGGTATGACTGCTGTGACCTTCATCGCAGATATCACCATCCGGTATGGTGTGCTGCACAACATCATCACCGATAATGGCACCAATTTTGCCAAAGGAGCTTTGGATCGTTTCTGCGCGGCGCAAGGCATCCGACTGAACTTAGCGTCCGTTGCCCATCCGCAGTCAAACGGCCAAGTTGAGCGAGCAAACTGACTCATCCTCTCCGGCATTAAGCCCCAACTGGTTGAGCCTTGCTACCTCTTTAGCATGCGTTGGTTTTCCCTTGAAGAGGAAAGGGTGATGCAACACAGTAGCATAAGTATTTCCCTCAGTTTTGAGAACCAAGGTATCAATCCGGTAGGAGGTAACACACAAGTCACCTAGTACCTGCACAAACAAACAAGAACCTCGCAACCAACACGATAAAGGGGTTGTCAATCCCTTCACGGTCACTTAAAAAAGTGAGATCTGATAGAGATAATAAGATAAATATTTTTGGTATTTTTATGATATAGATTGGAAAGTAAAGATTGCAAAATAAATGGTAATAGAAATAACAAATTGATATGGAAATAATATGATGGATGATAGACCCGGGGCCATAGGTTTCAGTAGTGGCTTCTCTCAAGATAGCAATTTCTATGGTGGGTGAGCAAATTACTATCAAGAAATTGATAGAAAAGCGAATACTTATGAGAATATCTAGGCATGATCAATGTATATAGGCATCACATCCGTGACAAGTAGACCGAAACGATTCTACATCTACTACTATTACTCCACACATCGATAGCTATCCAGCATGCATCTTGAGTATTAAGTTCATAAGAACAAAGTAATACATTAGGCAAGATGACATGATGTAGAGGGATAAACTCAAGAAATATGATATACACCCCATCTTTTTATCCTCGATGGCAACAATACAATACGTGCCTTGCTGCCCCTGCTGTCACTGGGAAAGGACACCACAAGATTGAAACCAAAGCTAAGCACTACTCCCATTGCAAGAACGATCAATCTAGTACGCCAAACCAAACTGATAATTCGAGGAGACTTACAAAGATATTTAAATCATGCATAAAAGATTTCAGAGAAGAATCAAATATTGTTCATAGATAATCTTGATCATAAACCCACAATTCATCAGATCTCGACAAACACACTGCAAAAAGAATTACATCGAATAGATGTCCAAGAGAATCGAGGAGAACTTTGTATTGAGATACCAAGAGAGATAATAAGCCATCTAGCTAATAATTATGGACCCAAAGGTCTGTGGTAAACTACTCACACATCATCGGAGAGGCTATGGTGTGGATGTAGAAGCCCTCCATGATCGATTCCCCCTCCGGCAGAGCACCAGAAAAGGCCCCAAGATGGGATCTCACGGGTACAGAAGGTTGCGGCGGTGGAAATAGGGTTTCGTGGTGCTCCTAGATGTTTTCGGGGTATATGGCACTACAAAAAAAATACACTTCCGTGATGATACGTGTTTGTCACAGTAGGTCGCATTTTCTGTCATGCATGTACATCCATGACAATTTTATGACAGAATCAAGATAATCATACATGTGCTGTCGTAGAAGTGTTCCATGACATTACCAAAATTATCATCGCGGAAGTGTCCACTTCCATGACGATAAATCCCGCGTCACAGAAGTGCTTTCGTCAAGGGTGACCGACACGTGGCATCCACCATTACGGAACGCCGTTAAGCTATCGGGTCGGGTTTTGGATCCGATAACCCGTTAACAGCCTCGACCAATGGGGATTTTCCACGTGTAAAATCATCATTGGCTGGAGGAAACACGTGTCAGCTCATCGTTGGCACAGATGTCATCCACTCATTGGACAGAAGGCGCCTATGATACATTGACACGTGGCATGGCCCAACAGAGGCCCATTCCTGTGAGAAGGCCGGCCCGTTTGACTTGGTCAAAAGGTGGCGGTCCGGCCCATGTAAAGCCTGTTAACGGCCTATTCGCATATAGCCCATTTACAACCCGCTAACCCAAGGCCCGTTACGCCCTATCCGAATTAGGCCCAGTAGCATCATCTGGGCCACCCAATATGATTCCAGCCTGTTTTCACTTCTGGCCCATGTATGGCCCATGACGTCTTTCGGCCCATATGAGTCTTGGCCTATTAACGGCTCGTGGTGAAACTGGCCCGTAATGAACAGTGTATCCCTTTACACCCATTAACGGCCCGTGGTGAAACTGGCCCATAATGAACAGTGTATCACTTTATACCCATTAATGGCCCGTTATTCCCTTGGGCCATTTCTAGCCCATGTTATCTTTAGGCCTTCTCAGAGCCCATTTATTCTTGGGCTCATTTCCAGCATTCATTTACTTATGGCCCGTTACTGTCATTTTCTACTTGTGGGCCAAATTCAGCCCGTGGTTACAGTCGGTCCGTTTGTGGTCCGTTAATACGTTGGGCCGTTTTCATAGCGTCATCAAATATGGCCTATTAACGATGGCCCGTTATGGTCGGCCCATGAATGGACGATTCCAACTCTAGCCCGTTTATGACCATAATGCGGTTTGTTTGGCCCATGTTTGGCCAATCGATCATACGGCCCGTATAAGGCCCATTGATGATACGGCCCGCAGAAGGCCCATTTTTTCTATGGCCCGTAGAAGGCCCATTGTTTCTACGACCCGTAGAAGGCCCACTGTTTCTACGGCCAGTAGGAGGCCCAGTGTCACTATAGTAAATATTAGCCCATGGTTATTGTGGCCTAGTTTTAAAAAATAGGTTATTGTAGCCACTAGCTAACCGCAAAAAAATAACTGCAATGACTACAAGCAAACAAATAAACAAGACAACAAGGAAATAAATAAGCAAGCAACTAACGCTAGGCTATCACGGCTATTACACATATTACATCCACTGGGCATCAAAGTTCGCCACCAGTGCAAATGTAGGGAACAAAGCAGCATATCATATACACTGGTTGTCAAAGTTGGCGACCAGCGCAAATAAACGCCGTAGCAAAACAAATCCAGAACTGAAACCACTTCAGAAGATCTCAAGAAACAATATCCTGGGTACCCATAATGTTGGCAAGATGCTTAGCAAGCTTATTAACTTTCTCTTGTTTGGCGCTTAAATCCTCCAGCGCTTGATGTTGCACCAGAAAATATGCATCTGAATTCTGCAGGGACTTCCTCAGTCCTTCAGCTTCCTGTCGCAGCACATCTGATCGATGTCTTTCAACTTGAAGTTGAGACTCAAGAAGACGAACTGATTCAGGCAGCGAGTTCGAAGAGCTTGTGCTAGCAGTAGTGGCCAGTAACTCGAACACTACATCAAGACAGGACTTTTGGGTTCCCTCACTATCATCAAGATAGTTTTTATTAGCTTTCTTGGAGACCAACAGGGATGTCTCACTATCTTGAACCTTATCTGCATTACTTCCTTTACCATTGGATAACGCGGTACTGTTCTCCAATATTTTGTCCCCATTCTAAAAGAGAAACAAGCAGACACATAACATGTTTACCATGTTGTATATGAAACTCATTTTGGTAAATGAGTTCAGTAGAAAAGTGGACAAGATAACAGCATGAAACAAACATATATCTATGTACCATGGTCACTTTATGGTCTATATGTACTATGTAAACATGATGGCATGATATAATTCAAATATATGATTTATATAGTAAGCAAGTAAGCAGATGGCAATCCATATATAATGTAAAAACTAAGCAATGCAAGACAACATGCATGACATGGGTCATATAACCCTGCCAAGTTTGAGCATAGACCTCAGGGGGAAAATAGGACTGGTCATCAGTCTCTGAATCCTCCTCCGAGGAGCTCTCCGTAACCAGCAAGATGTCTGCTTCAGCAGGTAGCATTGTCTGCTCTGAATACCTTGTTTTCACTCCAGATACTTCTATCACCACTTCAAATGGCCGATGCACAGGAAGAGTAGTTGAATATACAAACGTTGTCGACAAATGGGAACACGTAATACAAAAAAAATGATAGCATGATATAATTCACATACATGATGATTGGCTAAATAGCATGGCATTGCATAATTCACATATATAATGCCTTTGCAACAAGATAGCATTGTATAATTCACATATATAATGTCTTGCAACAAGATGGCAATGCATAATTCACATATATCGTAATTAGACACTGAACAGGTGGCATTCACACAAAGCATGTCTAAACTAATCAAATGACATAGCAATGCGAGACACCAATCGCACGATATGAGCAACATAACCCTGCCAAGTTAGAGCATACACCTCGGAGGGGGGGGATATGACTGGTCATCTGTCTCTGAATCCTCCTCTGAGGAGCTATCCGTAACCAGCGAGATATGCGCTTCCTCAGATAGCATAGTCTGCTCTGAAGACCTTGTTTTCACTCCAGAATTTGCCATCACCGTGTCAAATGGCTGATGCACAAGAGGAGCAGTTGAATGTACTAACATTGTTGACAAATGTAATATGTAACAAAAAAAAGGATGGCCTGATATAATTTACATATAAGATGACTGGCTAAGCAGGATGGCATTGCAAAATTCACATATATGATGCCTGGCTAAACAAGGTGGCGTTGCATAATTCACATAAATGATGAATAAACTAAACAGATGGCATTCACACAAAGGATGTCTAAACTAAGCAGATGACATATTTGATGTATAAAGTAAGTAATGCAAGACACCATATGCATGATATAACCAACATCAGCATGCCAAGTTAGAGCGAAGACCTCAGGGGTAAATAGGAGTTGTCTTGTGCTTCTGAATCCCCCTCAGAACAGATATCTTCCTCTCGATTACAATCCGAAATGCGTGGAGGGGGGGCTGCCTTTGCGCCTACCATGGAGCGACGTCTGCATGAAATTTTATTGCCACGCAAGGCTCGTCTCTTTTGCTCTACATGTTCAGTTCCATTGTTTACAATAACTATCATGCATAGGAATAAAACATAGTGAGATTATGTAAGGAGTGCATGCAGAAATCCAGAGTGATGGTAGCAACCTGTGGATAGACCCAAAACCAATAATAGCAGGCAGATAATGGCTTCAGTTAAAAAATACAGATAATGGCTTCTTTACTGTTTGTTTCCCACCCAACATGAAACTCATAGTAGACACCGGAGATTAACCAGATAGTAGATAGATACTATTGATAGCGGCCCTGATATGTACCCCACAACCATTTAAAAACTCAAGTTTGACAATTAGTTTGGAGTTGACTCAGAGTCTAATCGGTGAACAGGATGATAAAGTAGCATGTAATGTTAAGCGGTGCATAACGTAAGCAGACACGAAAGAGTGCGACCTCTCTTGCGGACCCGTGTAGTCCTCGAGGTCATCTGCTTGGTTGATGATGGTAATGCAGTTTTCATGGCTGCCAGCGGTGAGGAAGAAGATCTGAGGCGGCGAAAGACAGTCTGGAGGCTGGATCCCTACTGTGCTGGACCCTTTTGTCGTTGGAGCAACTGAGCTGGGGTGGACGACGGCGCAGCAGGAGCGGGACAAACCACGCAAGGTTTTCTTTGACAACTATCTGTAAGAGAAGTAATTCTGTAAGGGCTCGTTTGAATTGGAGGATTCCAACAATGCAGGGATAGGAAATAGACATGAATGGGATAGGAATGCATGTGCAAAACAGAGAATTTAAAAACACATGATTTCTGCCAATCTGGGTGTTTGATTCACAACAATTGGAAGATCATAGGA
Source organism: Triticum urartu (assembly GCF_003073215.2). NCBI lineage: Eukaryota > Viridiplantae > Streptophyta > Magnoliopsida > Poales > Poaceae > Triticum > Triticum urartu. The sequence continues at coordinate 327,604,670 of NC_053025.1, forward strand.
TGCAAAGAAGCATGGTGAGATTAAGTCAAACCACAAGAAAATGTACAGTTATAATGCCATTATGCTACTATCTCTTAGTCTTGTGCTTCATGAATAGGAATTTGAAAAGGAGGACAAGTGAAAATTAAAATTCCTACGTTTTTTTCTTTCAAGGAGACACTAAAGGAACAAATCCGTGTGCTCAGTGGACAATATATATAACATGTAGAGTAAAAAAGAGATGCAACAAGTGTACAACCTCCTTGGCGAAGCCGTGTCGATCTCAGCGTGATTGGGTTGGCCGATGAGGATGCTCCGGCTGACTTTGCTGTTGGAGGAGGGGAAGAAGATCTTAGGCGTCTGGAGATGGAGCCCGAGGTACTGCTCCGCTATGATGGAGGGTTTCGTCGTTGGAGCAGCTCCGGTGAGTTGTACGACGCCGAGGCTGAAGCAGGACAAGAGAGACAACAAACAACGTTAACCTGAGTGGAATTTTAATAGCATCTCCAATACATGACGTAAAATACATAACCACAAAGTGCTAGATGTAAAATACATCAGCCGCTCATCTCTTTATTTAACTGTCGAAACTGAACTTAACTGTCGAAACTAAACTTAACTGTCGAAACTGAACTTAACTGTCAAAACTGAATTTTGCTGTCGAAACTGAACGCACTAGCAAGGTGAGGCTACACGTCAGTCGACTGACTTTTTCATCTCTGGTCAGTCGATTTTGCAGCCGTTGGACACGAAATCAAGGGCCTGCGGTTCATCTTCAACCTCCACCCACCCTGAGCTGCCAGCCACCACCGGCCAAATAGCAGCCCCCCGCCGTCCGTGGCCGGCGGTGCGCCGCCCCGCCCACCCCGAAAACGCTCCCCACCGCCGGTCCGCCACCGCCCCAGCCATCCCTCTAGGCCCCCCCCGTGCCGACCTTTTTCTCCGACGACCCCCACACCACCGCCCCGCCAACGCCCCGCCACCGCCGGCTACCACCGCCCCCATCCTGAACCCTAAGATAGATAGTGGGGTACCTCTCCAGCGAGCCCCCCTCCCCGCAGTGGCTGGTTCTTCCTTCACCCCGGCGAGCTCCCCCACCCCCTGAAAATTGACTGACCCAAAAGTTGATTCAGTCGACTGAAGTGTAGCTAAATCGGAGCAGCATCGCAAGCAAGAGCAAGAGCGAGAGCAGCAGTGCGAGCAAGAGCAATAGCAAGAGCGGACCAGGCAGGGGACCGAGAGCAAGAGCAGAGCAGTACCGCGAGCGAGAGCTAAAGCAGCAGCAGCTCCTACTGATGTGGACGTGTCGCTGAGGGAGCGACGCCGTGGAGGAAGTGGCCGGCGACGCCGCCGTGGATGGAGCCACGCCGTGTCGGCTCGGGACCGAGCGCCGACAGCACCGTGAGATCGAATCAAGATGAAAATGCGGCGATTAGTGTACAACCTCTTTGGTGGTGCCGATTAGGCCGCATCTTCATCTGAGGAAACAGTGATGATGATGCTCTTCCGGTGGTGCAGGTGAAGACGGCGGTGTGGGAATGGAGGAGGCGCAAAAGACGAGGGGAACTTCGGGGCAGCTCCTTGGAGGTGGAGGACGGGGTGGCTGAACCGGCGGGAGGATGAGATCGACGACGGATCCTCATTCGGTACGGTGGATGAGGTACGTCAAGGTGTTGCTGTGGACGACGTCGTTGGGGAAGAGGCTCCGGCTGGGTGGCAGACGGAGCAAGGTGTGGGGTTTCGTCGTGGGTTTTCGCGGCCTCGGTGTACGAATGGATGGGCGGATGGGATGGCAGTGGGGAACCATGGCTTAGAGACGCGCTTGTCCAAAATGTGGGGTAAGTTACGGAAGTAACCCCACCGATTTGAGGCGGTTCTTTCGGTTTAGGGGTACCACGGGCATTTCGCGTGTCGGGATTTCACAGGAGGTGGGAGTTTTCGCGTGCGTTGTAATTTCGAAATAGCAAGGCGCGGGTTGTGTCGTGGGTTTGTCACGGCAGATGTCCTCGTGAAAGGACTTAGTCGTGGAGCCATCACAACGGGTTAGCTTAAAGGGGTTAAACCGGACAAGGGGACACGGGAGTTTATACTAGTTCGGCCCCTTCGATGAAGGTAAAAGCCTACGTCTAGTTGTGATTGGTATTGCTAGGGTTTCGAAGGCCAGGGAGCGAATCCGCTTTGTCTGGCTCTCGAGTTGTTGTTGTCTGTCCCTAAACCGCGGCCGGGTCGTCCCTTTATATACATAGGTTGACGCCTGCTGGTCTACAGAGTACCGAAGCCGGTTTATAAATGTATCCAGTTCGGCCTCTCTCTTTCTATCTTACTATACAAGTTACATGACTAGGTCGGTTTACATTTACATACTGTAACTCGCCTTTGGGCCCTCCGTAAAGCGCCAGCCTCTTTACATCTTCATGGGCTTCTAATCTTCAAAGAGTCAACCCGGCTACATAAGGCCGGTTTACCTCTAGTAGTAATATCCCCAACATTAGGCCCCAGATTGGTTTGAACTTGTTCATGTCAATCTTCCACACTTAAGAAAAAATCTTCTCTCTTGTCTTCATTTTTGATCTTGTAAACCGCTGTGACGTCATACTTCAGAATTACGATAAACCGTCATGACGTCATCCGTCCGTTGATATCGGAGATTTCCTTCATTTAATATATATCCAGTTATCGAGGCGACACTTCATTAACTTATCCATTATTTGGACTCCTTGATTCCCGCACTTGCCGTTTTTCACTTTGCCTTATAAATAGGACCGAGGGGTCATTTTCACCGTTTCCCCCCCGTGCCTCTTCGCATCATCTTCCTCGCGCCGCTCAGCCTCTGGAACTCCGCCGCCACCGTCGACCGTCGTCTCTGCTCCGACCTCGGCCGCTGCATCGCCCTGAACACACCAGAGAACTGCGGTGCCCTTCCGCTTCCTCACTAGCTCCGGTAAGTTCTCTGCTTTTTTTCACCATAGATCTGTTCTAGGGTTTCGATATTCCTCACAGTTCTTCCGAAGTTCATCAGTGCTATTCTTCCCTATTCTTCCTTTAATAGATGGACACTTCATGCTTGATGCATCTCCTACCATGACCATCACAACTCTTTATGCACAAAGAACTGATCTGTCTGTCAAAAATTGCTTCAGTTCTGCACCCCTTCAAGATCCAATTATTTTTGCTTTTCTGTCTTACCTCTAGATCCGAAAGTTTTATACATCACTATGAGATCTATTTCTCCTCGCACCAATATTAGCGATTTGACATTGGATAAATAGTCTATGCCATCAGCCCTCTGATAAACCGGAAGAGCATGTTGCCTTCATAATTACACTCCGTTTTAATAGTATCTGATCAATCCTGTGCCAGCATTACCTTCTTTCTCATTATACTAGTCTCTGGGTTGTACCATTTCATTAGTACGTTTCTTACTCCCTTGTTTCTTGTGTATGATCATGCATAATTTATAAACCTGCCTTTCATTTTCAGTTTTTTTGCTTTGCAATGGCCAAACAATTCACTGCCTGCAACTGGGCTCGTTCCCGGGTTACTGAGGCTCAACTGGATGAGATGGTTAGCATCGGCTCTCTGCCTAAGAAAAGGGAGATCAAATGGCGAGTCCCAGGAACTGAGAATCCTCCGACCCCAAGACAAGGCGAAGTGGTAATCTTTGTCGACCATATAGGCCATGGTTTCAAACCGCCAGGGTCAAAATTTTATCGAGATGTGCTTGCCAGCTTCCAATTGCATCCACAAGATATTGGTCCCAACTTAGTCTCCAACTTATGCAATTTCCAAGTCTTCTGTGAAGCCTATTTACAGGAAGAACCAACTGCAGAATTGTTCCGGGATTTCTTTCACTTAAACCGGCGCACAGAGTTTGTGAATGGCCCGAATACAGAGCTTGGTGGTGTCTCGATTCAAAAGCGGAAAGAAGTGGAATTTCCTCATGCCAAACACCATAGCCACCCAAAGGAATGGAACCAAACATGGTTCTATTGCAGAGACACTTCGCCTGAAGATGAGAATCCCCTCCCCGGCTTGCGAGATCATAGATTATCCAATACTCACCCAATGCCACAACGCCTGAGCTCTTCAGAAAGGGCAAAATACGCTCCTCAAATCGCCAAGCTCCGGGCCTTTATGGAAAACGGTTTAACAGGTGTAGATTTTGTACGCTATTGGATATCCTGGAGTATCTTGCCGCTAAGCCGGCGTCCCGGTTTAATGTGCGAATATACCGGTGAAGTTGACGATCCTCAACACCACTGCAACATCCAATTATCTGAGGAAGAAGTTACTGAAGGGGTAAAGAAAATTCTGAATGAATCGGAACTGGTCTGTAGTCAAACCGGTTTGAATCCCTTCTACACCAAGAACAAACCGCCTGCTGTAAGCATTACACTTCCTCTTCATCTCTAATATCTTTGACTTACACAAGCTGTAACCCTTCTTCTTTATATGTATAGGGTGATGACCCTTTCTGGAAACAAAAATCCATAGAGAAAGCGGCAAAGCCAACTGGAGATAAAGTGGCCAAACCAACCCGCCCGAAGACCAAAGCCGTAAAGCGGACATCAAAGCGTAAAACGGCTGACCGGATTACTATGGAACTTGATGATGATACTGATGACCCAAAAGTTGAGGTAGAACTTGACTCACTTGGCTCTCTTTTTATGCATCTTGTTAACAATGATCTTCCTCAGGAGGAGGCCGAAGCTAGTCAGGCTGAGGACGTAGAGGTAATTACCCTTTCCTCCAGTTCAGACTCTATGCCAACACAAAAAATTCGCCAAACAATCCGGAAAGTAAGCTTTTCTCATCCTCTTGCTCACTTGGATCCAACATTTATTGAAGAATCAACAGCATGAGGCTCGCTGTACAACCCGGCATAGTGGCCAACAGGTCACCTCTACCGGTTTACCTAATACTCTGGTTCGGAGGCGTCGGTATGAGGTCTCTCCTACTTCTGACCATTCTTACCCCAAGGCAGGTTATTTCAGACAACCTCTTAATCCGTCCGATTCAAATTATCAGGTGACACCTCCTTCCTCTTTTGGTGAATCGACAACAACTCAACTCCCCCCTTTGAAAACTGTGGCTGGGTGAGTTACGAAAAACCTTTCCTTTCAATGCGCCCTACATCTTTTGAACAGGATGTTAACCCTTTTTATTTTGTTTGCAGGGCCAAAGCCAGACCCAGCAAGAAAGCTCGGGTCACCAATCCGCCAGAAAACCCTGTTGCTGAAGAAGAAGAACCAAGAGGTGAACCGGAGCAAACAGGTGAGCTGGAAGGCCTTCATCTTGAAACAACTTTTGATGATCCGCCCCTTGACGGCCAACATACTGACGAACCCACAGATGCTGAGCCTGCCGCCCCTGATGCTGAACCGACAGAACCAAACCGGGCTAATCCAACGAAAGATACTGAAATTCCATCATCATCCGCCCAAAATCCTAAAGGCCAAGGCGAAGACGTTATTATTACTGGAGCAGGCCATAGTTCTCCTAGTCATCCCGTCATTTTGGCTCAGCATAGTGCCAAAGAAGAGCAAATTGCCAGGGATAAAGGTAAATGGAGCAGCGACTTATCAAACTATGCTCATCTTAACACTGATGAGCTTCATTCCGACTTCTTGAACCGTCTGCACTCAAACCGGGATTATGAAGCCGGTTTGGTGAATTTGATGAAAGAACAATATGAGGTAAATTCTTCTCCCTTGCACATTGATTTATAGTTGAAGTACTATTCCAAGTAGCCCCCAAGAGCCGTTTTATGATTGTCAATCATAAACCGGGTCTTTGTAACACTTTAAGCATCCCATCATTAATCCTTGCCAAGGCGTGTCTTCAGTCATAGATAAAACTCATGTTTGAAAAATGAAATAACGTTCTATAGCATAGCCCCCAAAGGCCGGTTTAACTTGGCAAGTTAATCCGGTTTTTAATCCACACCGCCAGTTTAGAACAAACGTACATTAGCCCCCAAGTGTCAAGGATAATGCTTGCATTGTTCTGGAGACTTGCATAGAAGGTAGTATTTGAGAGCAAATAAGCATTAGCCCCCAAGTATGAAGTCGATAACTTGTTATATGCTTTATACTTAGTGCATATATATGTTGTTTTGTTGAAGATACCTTCGATGTTGCAGGCTGAACTGAGAAGCAAAGATGCAAAAAACTCTGACTTGCAAGAAAATGTGAAGTCGCAACAAGCCGAAGCTGCAAAAGCCAAAGAGGAGCTGACCCAGGCCCTGGCCGAAATGGAAAAATTGAAAGAATCCTTCAATCAAGATCGTGCTGCAAGGGAAACCGAAAAGGCCGGCTTGACCAAAAGAGTCGTAGATGCCGAGGAAGCCCTGAAACCAGTGGTTGAAGAACTAGCCGGTTTGAAGCGCCAAATCAACGCTATGACCTCTGCTATCTTTGGTAAGTATCTGCTTATGTATGTTGCATCAGTCAATGAATCTTAAAACTGACCACGGTGTTGAAAAAATCTTTGGCAGGAACTCGGATCACTCATCTTGGTGCAGATATGCGGATGAAGCTCAAAGCGGCATATACATTGGTTGAGCAGCTATACTCTGGATCTCAGCGAGCCATTAGTACAGCAGCGTATAACAAACCGGCGCCAACATTGATTAAGGAAACCCTTGAGAAGCTAGGCATGTTACTGGCGCGTATTGCCGAGTTGAAAAGAGCCGCTGCAAGAGCCGGAGCATTAACTGCCCTTATTCGAGCCAAGGCCTGGATTCCAGATCTTGAAGCGAAAGATATCATTAAAGGGTATCCAGGCGTTAAAGCAGACGGTTCAAACTTTGACAATGATGATCTTCGGCGGTTGACCAAACAGATGCGACCAGCGGCCAGCAAATTAGCTGAGGACACCGATTTGTCCCATTTTCAACTGTTTTATGATGCAGAAGGGAAAAGACAGCTGGCTGAGATCCATGAAGTCGAAGAACTTGTGCCTCCGATTCATAAGCACACTTATGCCCCTGATATTAACCCTTCTGATCTTATCCATGAGGAAGCAGTATTCCAAGCTTTAACCGGAATCGATTGGTCAACAGCTGATTTCCAGCGGCTGGGGAGGGATGAAGAAGTGCCTACACCAACTGATCCGCAACCGTCAAACCGTCGTGATGAAGAGTCTTGATCCGGTCGCCGGTTTATATGGCTACTATGAAAAACAATGGCACTGTTGAGCCGCTTTAACGCTTCATGTAATAGGATAGCTGAAACTTTGTTTATCTGCCATGCCATCGAGCATGCTTCATAACCCTTTGTGACAATCTGTGCCACACTTCAGGATATATTTTATGCATAGTCTATGATGACTTGCCTTCCTGGGTACAAAAAACTTAAAAGTGTCTAGCGGTTTACCGCTAGACATGTCATAATATCCAAGAAGTACATAGTTCTTGAGCTGAATAATCAAGTGTTTGTACAAAAAATAATGTACAGAACATACCTCATTGAGTGAGCAAACGTGTATGTAGCAAAGGTGTTTAACACCAACCTGATACGTTTGATAATCTCATCTTCATAATGCTAGTCTATCTATTAAACCGGACCGGTATACCTACCGGATTTTCTTCATAACACTGGTGATTTAGTCAAACCAGACCGGGTTAGTGACCACCGGTTTATAATTGATCATGATCCAACAACTGGTGGTTGTAAAGCAAGCCGGATCAAGGATGCCGGTTTATCAAAAAATACTTATGATTGTCAACAAACAAAATTCAAATAGGAAAATATGCGAGGCTTTTTACGAGCTGCCAGGCTCCAAATCAAGGCTTTTCATGGGCTGCCAGGCCTCTGAGTTAAACCATTTAACAAAGCCTTTTAAGATGGGCCTCCAATTAACCAATCACCATTTTAACTATGACAAGTTCAGGGTCTGTAAAAGATTGACTTGTCAAACGTTCGATGGGTCATACCAGGATTACCTGGATAGGAGTGCCTTACTTGATGAAGGCAGGTTAACCCGGGGTTTTAGGTGAATACACCAGGCTTCCAAGCCATGGCTTGATAGCCAATTACGAGGGTCCTTTCAAACTCTTTGTTGCTTTGAAAAAAAGAGCCCCCAAGTAACTTTGTGAGCGATGCTCAGCGTGTGCCTATGTTTGAGTTTGTATGGTGTACAATATTCTCTTTGGCTCCACAAAATTTTCCTTGTGTGGCTGAAATGCCTATCAAGAGGTGTAGCTGTGGTTCAAACATGACCAAGCCCCCTAGTGATTTTCTTTATCTTTATGCAGTTGCTAAATCCGGTTTAACCAAGACTCCGCTTTGACCGTTAACTTGTAAAAGCACACATATGATATAAGAAAGAACAGATACCCCGCTTATAACGGAGGCTCCGGTTTATTATATGGTATATACACTGTCCTAAATATGTATAGGTGAAAAAGCCTATGGCTTCAAGTATAGTAAGGATGAAGGAGAGCTATGTTCCATGGCCGCTTTGTCTCCTCCTCTGATTGACGTGATTCTTCATGCTCTCGAACATCAATCAGGTAGTAGGATCCATTGTGCAGATTTTTGCTGACCACAAAGGGTCCTTCCCAAGGGGGGGATAACTTATGCATATCAGGCTGATCCTGGATGAGCCGGAGCACCAAATCACCTTCTTGAAAGGTTCTAGTTTTAACCTGGCGGTTGTGATAACGTCAAAGATCTTGTTGATAAATCGCCGAACGCGCTGCTGCAAGATCCCGCTCTTCATCCAACAGGTCCAGAGAATCCTGACGTGCCTTCTCATTATCAGCTTCAACATAAGCTGCCACACGGGGCGAATCATGACGGATGTCACTAGGAAGAACCGCCTCTGCTCCATAAACCATGAAGAAAGGTGTGTAACCTGTAGACCTATTGGGTGTGGTGTTGATGCTCCATAACACAGAAGGTAGCTCCTCGACCCAACAACCCGGCGTCCTCTTTAAGGGAACCATAAGCCTTGGTTTGATACCCCGCATAATTTCTTGATTTGCCCTTTCCGCTTGACCATTAGATTGGGGGTGAGCCACTGATGCTAGATCAAGCCGGATGTGCTCACGTTGACAGAATTCTTCCATCTCTCCTTTTGACAAGTTAGTGCCATTATCTGTTATAATGCTATGTGGAAAGCCAAACCGGAATATCACCTTTTTGATGAATTGAACCGCCGTGGCTGCATCACACTTGCTGACTGGCTCTACCTCTACCCATTTAGTGAATTTATCAACTGCTACTAATAGATGGGTCTTCTTGTCCTTGGAGCGCTTGAAGGGTCCAACCATATCCATCCCCCAAGTGGAAAACGGCCACGTAATTGGAATCATCCGCAACTCTTGAGCCGGAACATGCGCACGGCGGGCAAACTTTTGACATCCATCACATCTTTTGACTAAATCCTCCGCATCAGCATGCACCGTCAACCAGTAAAAACCATGGCGAAAAGCTTTAGCAACCAACGACTTTGAACCGACGTGGTGACCGTAATCCCCTTCATGAATTTCTCGCAAAATATCACAACCTTCTTGAGGAGAAATGCATCGTTGAATCACTCCTGAAACACTGTAATGATGTAACTCCCCGTTGAGTATGGTCATGGACTTGGAATGCCGGATTATCTGTCGAGCCAATGTTTCCTCAGCTGGTAACTCGCCCCGGTTCATGTAATCCAGATATGGGATCGTCCAATCCGGTATGGCATACAAAGTTGCCACCAATTGAGCCTCCGGATCAGGAACAGCCAAATCTTCTTCGGTTGGTATTTTGACTAACGGATTGTGCAATACATCAAGAAAGACATTTGGCGGAACCGGTTTACGTTGGGAACCAAGACGAATTAAAGCGTCCCCTGCTTCATTCTTCCGCCGGTCTATATGGTCCACCTGATAACCTTTAAAGTGACGAGCCACTGCGTCCACCTCTCGCCGATATGCAGCCATGAGTGGGTCGTTAGAATCCCAAGTGCCAGACACTTGCTGAGCCACTAGATCTGAATCGCCGAAGCACTTAACCCGGCTCAAATTCATCTCTTTAGCCATCCGAAGACCGTGGAGTAAAGCCTCATATTCAGCTGCATTGTTAGTACAAGGGAACATTAAACGGAGGACATAACAAAACTTATCACCTCGTGGGGAAGTTAATACGACTCCAGCCCCCGAACCCTCTAGCTGTCTGGACCCATCAAAATGAATAGTACAATATGTATTATCTGGTTTCTCCTCAGGTGCCTGTAACTCCGTCCAATCGTTGATGAAATCTACGAGTTCCTGGGACTTGATCGCCGTGCGGGGTATATATTTGAGCCCGTGGGGTCCAAGCTCGATGGCCCACTTGGGAATCCAGCCAGTTGCCTCTCTATTTTGAATGATGTCGCCCAGAGGAGCTGAACTGACTACTGTAATAGGATGGCTCTGAAAATAGTGTTTGAGCTTCCGACTTGCCATAAACACCCCATACACCAGTTTCTGCCAATGCGGATACCTCTGCTTTGACTCAATGAGCACCTCACTGATATAATAAACTGAACGTTGAACCGGATACTCTTTGCGAGGCTCCTTGCGCTCTACCACAATGGCTACGCTGATAGCCCAGGCATTAGCAGCCACATATAATAATAATGGCTCTTTATCGATCGGTGCTGCCAGCATGGGTGGTTCCACGAGCTGTTTCTTCAGATCTTCAAATGCCTCATCAGCTGCTTCACTCTAGACAAAGTTATCTGTTTTCTTGAGCATCTGATATAAGGGGATGGCCTTCTCTCCAAGGCGGCTGATAAACCGGCTCAAGGCTGTAATCCGGCCGGCCAGACGTTGCACATCGTTAATACATGCCGGTTTAGCCAAGGACGTAATCGCCGCAATCTTTTTCGGATTAGCCTTAATGCCTCTGTTTGAAACCAGAAACCTAAGAGCCTGCCTGCCGGGACACCGAAAACACACTTCTCCGGATTAAGCATCATCTTGTAGACCCGGAGATTGTCAAAAGTTTCCCGTAGATCATCTATCAAAGTGCCATCCTTTCTGGATTTGACCACAATATCATCTACATATGCATGAACATTGCGCCCAATTTGCTTATGAAGGCAATTCTGAACACATCGCTGGTAAGTTGCCTGGGCACTCTTGAGTCCAAAGGGCATGGAAACATAGCAAAAGGCTCCAAAGGGAGTTATAAAGGCTGTCTTGTCCTGGTCCTTAACTGCCATTTTGATCTGATGATAACCAGAGTAAGCGTCCAAAAAACACAAATGGTCACAACCCACCGTAGCATCAATTATCTGATCAATGCGAGGGAGAGCAAAGGGGTCTGCAGGGCAAGCCTTGTTTAAATCTGTGTAGTCCACACACATTCGCCAAGTGCCGTTTTTCTTAAGAACCAGCACCGGATTGGCTAACCACTCTGGATGAAAAACTTCAACAATAAACCCAGCAGCCAACAAACGGGCGACCTCTTCACCTATAGCCTTGCGCCTTTCCTTGTTGAAGCGGCGGAGGAACTGTCCGACCGGTTTGAATTTCAGATCAATGTTGAGTGTGTGCTCAGCGAGTTCTCTCGGTACACCTGGAATGTCAGAAGGTTTCCATGCAAAGATTTCCCGATTCTCACGGATGAACTCGATGAGCGCGCTTTCCTATTTGGGATCCAGGTTAGCGGTGATGCTGAACTATTTGGGTGAATCGCCAGGGACAAAGTCAACCATCTTAGTGTCTGTAGCTGATTTGAACTTCAATGCTGGATCATGTTCCATGGTTGGCTTTTTTAAGGAGGTCATATCTGCCGGATCAACTTGCTCCTTATAGAATTTTAACTCCTCCGTGGCACAAACCGACTCAGCATAAGCCGCATCGCCTTCTTCACACTCCAAAGCAATCTTTCTACTTCCATGTACTGTGATAGTCCCCTTATGACCTGGCATTTTAAGCTGCAGGTAAACATAACATGGCCTTGCCATAAACTTAGCATAAACCGGCCGCCCGAACAAGGCATGGTACGGACTTTTGATATTCACCACCTCAAATGTCACTGTTTCTAACCTTGAGTCGTAGTCATCTCCAAAAGCTACCTCCAAAGCTATCTTACCAATAGGATATGCAGACTTACCAGGCACCACACCATGAAATACCGTATCCGACGGTTTAAGATCCTTATCTGTCAACCCCATACGGCGGAATGTATCATAATACAAAATATTGATACTACTTCCCCCATCCATGAGCACTTTAGTGAACTTGTATCCCCCAACTTGAGGGGCTACCACCAAGGCCAAATGACCTGGATTATCAACCCGGGGCGGGTGATCCTCTCTGCTCCACAAAATAGGCTGCTCCGACCAGCGTAAATACTGAGGTACTGCTGGTCAACAGAGTTGACTACCCTTTTGTCAAGCTTCTGATCACGCTTGCACAAACTAATAGTGAAGACATGATATTGCCCGCTGTTCAGCTGTTTGGGATTGCTTTGATAACCCGACTGCTGCTGCTGCTGACTCCCCTGATGGTTGTAACCTCCCTGGTTGCTTTGGTGTCCTTGATTGACGTGTCCGGTTTGATTGCCTGGAAACCCTGAACCGAAACCACCGCCTCCATAACCCGGCCCTTGGAAACCTCCTCCTGAACCATCGGGCAGTTGGTTGTCATATTGGAACATATTGGAATTCTTGAAATCCCGCATGATATAACAATCTTTCCAGAGATGTGATGCCGGTTTCTCCTTCGATCCATGCTTTGGACAGTGCTGATTTAACAAACGCTCCAAATTGTTGCCTGGGCTTCCACCCCTCTGGGGCTGCTTGCCTTTACGGCGCTGGCCATTCTCCTGCGTGTTGGTATTCGCGACAAAGTCCAAACCACTGTCGGCCTTGCGCTTACCAGCGTTTCCATGGCCTGCCAGATTGTGTTGTTGGCCTTTGGCATTGACGATCTTCTTACCCTTCTCTGATTTGTCCTCCTCTGAATCCGGATCCTTGGTATTATCTGAATCGGCATATTTAACCAAAGCGGCCATGAGTGTTGACATGTCGTTGCAGTGACGTTTGAGCCTTCCCAACTTCTGTTTCAACGGTTTGAAATGGCAATTACCCTCTAACGTTAACACTGGGGTGTCTGCGTTGATGCGATCTGACGAATGCAAAATCGCGAAGACCCGTTTGACCCAATGGGTCGTGGACTCCCCTTCCTCTTGGACACAAGCGGCCAGATCTACGATTGACATCAGCTTCTTACACGTATCCTTGAAGTTCTGGATAAACCGGTGCTTCATTTCGGCCCATGATCCAATAGAGTTGGTCGGCAAGCTCTTCAACCAAGTGCGAGCTGTTCCTTCCAACATCATGGTGAAATATTTAGCACACACCGCCTCGTACACATCTAACATCTCCATTGCCATCTCATAGCTCTCCACCCACGCCTCTGGCTGCAAATCGGCGGTATAATTTGGTACCTTACGAGGTCCCTTGAAATCCTTGGGTAGTCACACATTACGCAAAGCAGGAGATAAACACGGTACCCCTAAGGAGCTGAACATAGCCCCTGGCTCCATGGAGGCAGTGGGGTGAACTGGAGTATGCTGTCGTGCCTCGTGTCGAGCTGTCAACTCGGCCTCTCGACGTGCGCGACCATGGTCCACAACATCTTGCGCATTAGCACCTCCCCCAGCCGGGTTGTTCCCTCGTGGCGAATTTCGGCGGCGTGCACTACTGGACACGGCCGGTTCGTCTTCCATGTGTCTGCTATAACTCCGGCTTGGACGGGGAGTGGAGTGAATCCTCTCACGGCTGTGTGAATATGCTCGCTATTGATTTAGTGCTGTCTGAAGGAGATCCCTGTCCCAACGTGCTTCCGCTGCAACTGGTGACTCGCCATCGGTTGGGAGGGCCGCCAGGCGTGACGCGGCAGCCACAATGTTGTCCAACGGGTTGGAATAATGCCCGGGCAGCGTCGATGGTACAATGTTGTTCCGGCGAGGCAGGTCCGTCGTGCGCGGCTGAACCGGCGCTCCTGCTCCCGGCGCCCCCGCCCGGTTTAATGTGGGTTGGTTACCAGCTCCTGCGCCTGGCGTGTTGAAAAGGTTCTGCGGCTCATAAACCAACGGGAGACGTGATCGGTACCTTCTTCTCATGACTTCCTCTGAAGCATTCTGATCCAGTCTAATCTGGTAAGCCTATGCTTCCAACTCGGCCCGCTCCGTAGCCATCCTGGCGTTCTCTGCTGCCAGGTCCGCTTTGGCCTAGGCTATCTAATATTTCACCTTTGCAATCTCCACACCGTGCTGATCCCTGGCTGCTGCGTCTACCTCCGCGGACATCAATGTTGCCAGAGCGTCGAACAAATAAGACAAGACCTGGGCCGGAGGTGGCGTCGAGCTTCCTGCCCCTGCTGGTGTGGCCGTTGTTGAACCGGAGAGCATTGCTGCGGCGGTAGATGAATGAGGTGCCGATTGTGTGCCGGCCATGAAGATGGCGGCCCAGTTTGGCAGGCCGGGGGAATCCAGAATACTGTTGCCCTCGGATCCTCCCTCAATCCGGCCGTCCTGCAACTGGTAAAGCGATTCGGTTTCTCCGGAAGACTCGTCATCAGAGCAGACTACTGTTTCTCCATCGGACACCGGTCCGTCCTCCTACCCTGATCCATGGACGACACCTACGAAAACGTGCCTGGCCTTGGGCTGAACCGACAAAGAACTTGCACGCCGAGCCGTTTCGATGATGTCGGTGCAGATGTCCAGCTCGGGGGCCAGTTTGCCGATCTTGCCGATGAAGACGTGAATCCCACCAAAGGGGACCCGGTACCCGTATTCGACTGAATCGGCCTCGGGACCCCATCCTGCGTTGTCGATTTATAGCTTGCCGCGGCGACTCTTCGTCATCCGGCCCACAGCGTATCCCTTGAGTCCATCGAAGCTGCCCTTCAAGAACTCAAAACCATCGTGGATAGCCCCACGATGGGCGCCAACTGTCGTGGGTTTGTCATGGCAGATGTCCTCGTGAAAGGACTTAGTCGTGGAGCCATCGCAATGAGTTAGCTTAAAGGGGTTAAACCAGACAAGGGGACACGGGATTTTATACTAGTTTGGCCCCTTCGATGAAGGTAAAAGCCTACGTCTAGTTGTGATTGGTATTGCTAGGGTTTCGAAGGCCAGGGAGCGAATCCGCTTTGTCTGGCTCTTGAGTTGTTGTTGTCTGTCCCTAAACCGCGGCCGGGTCGTCCCTTTATATACATAGGTTGATGCCCACCGGTCTACAGAGTCTCGAAGCCGGTTTATAAACGTATCCGATTCGGCCTCTCTCTTTCTATCTTACTATACAAGTTACATGACTAGGCCAGTTTACATTTACATACTGTAACTCGCCTTTGGGCCCTCCATAAAGCGCCAGCCTCTTTACATCTTCATGGGCTTCTAATCTTCAAAGAGTCAACCCGGCTACATAAGGCCGGTTTACCTCCAGTAGTAATATCCCCAACAGGTTGAGATGGAGGGAGTTGTCGGAGCACAACGAGAGAAAGATATATCTTAAATATTTCGGGCTAACAAGGCACGGGTTGAAATTTCCGGACAAGCCTAACGTGTACTGTACCAAATCAATGCGCACTAAAATGTCATTCAAAACTTTGAATTCATGTTATGTTCAATTAAAATATTTTTCTACGTGTATAATGCATGCAACCTACTACTCAAATGAACGTTTTAGTGCATTCCAAATGTATATACTACCGCTTCAATATGAACTAAATTTGAATTCGTTTCTCTATTTGAATAGGATTTACAATAATGATTGTTGTGAAGTCAAAGCATTTGAATTCGTTTCTCTGTTTTAATAAGATCTACAATCATCATTATTGTCAAGTTAAACCATCATTTGTGTATTATCTTCACAGCACACCACATGATTAATCTCGAGTTACATATGAACTATGTGTACTATATGAACTCGAACTAGATTTTTTGAATCCACTTTATTTTGATTTCAAATCACATTACATTTCTAGCTCTAGCTAGATCTTCATAATCTAAACCATGTCTCATATGTATAATGTGTTTATCACATTATGTATGGTGCCCCGCCCACTACGCCTACAAGTATTTAGATGTGAGTTGCAAACACCACACATTACCACAAATTTAAATAAAATGTGAGAATGTTTGATATATAGTATTGTTTAGATTGTTCAAATATTTAGTTGTAAGTTGCAAATGCCACACATTATCACAAATTCAAATAAAATGTGAGATTGTTTGATGTATAGTATGGTTTAGATTGTTCGGCATTTAGCTGTGAGTTGCAAATGCCATGCTTTATCACATTATGGTATAACATGTGCACAACACGTGTATCACCGCTATATTCATGCATGCAATGTTTAAAACACTATGATCTCCTATTCAAATATATGAATCCGCTTTCATATCAAATTATGATCTTTGTTAGTCTCTTACACCCACACAATCCTCTAACCTTTGTAGCTACCACTAACTTTCTCTCGTGCATGCACACGCCCTCCTCGCCCTCCCCCTCCCTCGGCATTCTATACACCGGGCACATTCATTTTTTTCTTTAGGTCGTTCTCCCAGAGTCTCCACAACTCCTTTCCGACACACACCGATCGATAAACCTCTCCAGCGATGCCTGCCTACAACATACACACACCTTCAATCTCCTCCTTTATGTGTACTTGCCTCGTGTCTCTCATACGGTAAGACACACGTGTAAACTCTCGCCCCTCTTTTCATCGATCTCACAACCACACACTCCTCCCCCTATCTAGCTAGTAGTTGGGCCTCTCGCACCACCTCCTAGCTCCATTCTCTTTGTCTATCCATCTCGCTGGGCCTTATTTGCCTCTAACAAATGAGCGTACACCGACCGATCTCTCGGTATACATATAGCTAGCTAGGTCCTTATAACTCGTTTTTACCCACACGTCAATCGATCTAACTCATTAGTTGTGTCTCTCCCTTCCTCCAACAAACAACAATTGATCTACCGATCTAGTTAGGTTTTCTTACCAAACACATGGTTCCCCTTCATCATCCATGGATGCGTCCCGACAGATCTATCACACACAGGCACACATAGAAACACATCCCCACTCTTATTGATAACATTGCAGTTCCACCCTCAGTTTATCTAGTAGGCCTCTCCCACCATCTTCGAGAAGCAACTCCATCACCCATCCAGCACTCTACCCCTCTCCCTCCCTCTCCCTCCCCCTCTCTCTCCTCTCTCTCTATCCCATCATATTTCCCGTCCTTCAGTTACTTATGGATGTCGACCGATCTCCCTCAAGACATAGCTGGGTCTCTCCTTCTCAACACATATACGAGTCGTTCTACCTCTATAGTTAGCCCTCTTCCTACCCCTCCCCCACCCCCTCCCCCCACACACACTGATACATCAAGTGCTCTAGTCATGTCTCCCTGCCACACACAAACTTGACATGTGCCCTCTAACGTTCCGGTAGGCCAGTCGCCCTATATCTTTGACTTGCACACACACAATTTCGATGGCTCTCTTCATCGATCTCGCACCCACCCACTTGATCCTCTCTTCGACTCTATCGATAGCTATGACCCCTCCCTCTCTTCTCGTGGATTGCCCGACCCTCTATGTATGATATGGATAGGCCTCCATTTCACACACATTGCATGCAAAATTTTGTTTGAGTTGTCATCGACACATATTCCCACAAATAATTCACGAAATCAACCCCCACCCCACCCCCACCCCAAAACAAAAAACACTCACGAACGCAGTTTGTATCTCTCACACACACCCACGTAGGTGGGGGACGTGCACGAAGAGAAGAGGTGCATGCACGACGCACGTACTCTCGTCTCTTTCCCAGCCACACCCGCGTGGGTACACGGTGGAGCTCATTTCCGTACGAAAAAGGCAGCCCATGTGGTAATTTGGAACGTGTACTGGTTGTCCACTTGGTGGAGGGAGGATCGCCTACCACGGGTGAACAAACAAATTGCGACTTAACGTGTTATGTTAAAAAAGAGGCAAACCATGTGGGGCCTAGCTTAGAGGCAAGGCTCTATACACTGGAGTACTTTTGATGTGTCCCGTCAACTCGCAGAACGAGGAGAAGCTTGCTTAGTACGCCGTCTCCCCCGTTCCTAAATATAAGTCTTTGTATAGATTTTCACCATGAACCACATGCGGATGTATATAGATGCATTTTAAGTGTAGATTCATTCATTTTGTTCCGTATGTAGTGGAATCTCTACAAAGACTTATCTAGTAGTAATAGCTAGCCCCCACTACTAGGAATTCTCTATCCTCTCCTTGAGCCACATCATCAAAATTGATGTAGCCGTTAGATGAAGTAAATCAGTCCATAATAGCTGTCTGATCTAGACGTTGAGAGGCTCCGCACTAAGCCACATGCAAGCATGCAGAAATACCATGGCACATGCATGTGAGTGGGTTTTAAATCACATCAACATGTCTGCATGCAAGCATGCACTGGTAGCATGCATGTAAGTGAGCTTTTAAGTCCCATTAACATGTCAAAAGAAAAATATAATCCCATTATGCAGTAGGAGTTGGCTGATCTTTTTTCCTTACGTGGGATGATCTAAATGATGATGGGAGTTTATTTAGTTTGGCTACCACATTTGTCATGCAGTTAGGTGTCGCACGGTGATAGTGTGAGGTGGGCCATGTAATCACTGAGCCTGCGTGTTTTCACTGCTCTTGCACGCCTCTGCTGTAAGAATGGACAAAATTGTAATCTAGTAGTAGTACCTCCTTTCGCCGAAAGTGTGGGACATCCAGTAGTCCTACCACCTCAGTAATAAAGACCAATGAGCCGTCAAATCACATAGACCCAACAGTAAGTTGGACGGATGAAGCAACCATCACTCTTGCACCAGTGAGAGGTCGCGTCCGCTCTGCCAAGGCATGAATGCGACACTGATTCTTTGGAGCGACGCTATCCATTTCGGGCGGGAAGCGCGCGCGGGCGATGGAGGGGCTTTGGGTGGGCCAGGCTGGTCAGGAGCGGGCGTGGCAACTGTCTGCATGTCCCTACCGGACACGCCCGGAAACGAGAGGATGCACCGACTCTCGCGGCTAAAATCGTACACTACACAACATCTCTCTGTAGGAGTAGGTTGATCTGTCGCTCTCTCTAACACACACATGCTGTTAAACACACACACACACACACGCACACGCACGCACCTTGGTCCCGTTGCACCTTCTATCGTGACTTGTTACACCAAGACGGAGGGAGTAGTAAGTATACGAGATACGGTGGCACGCTGACTTAAGTCGAATACAAGTGCCCAAAATTTGTGTGCATGTTATAATAAGGATTCACTTAAAATAGTACGTGAGCGAACAGAGGGATCAATTGGACAGTGTTCCCGAGCAGTAGCAAGATGTGTGAGGTAAGAAACACCGCTGGTGCTTTTAATTTGTCTTAATAATTTCTTTGTTTCACCCTCTGACTGGTGGGACCCAACGTACTACGTGGAGAGAGGTAAGGTGACTAAGGCTGCATTATTTCTGCACCACTATGGATAGTCTTACCACCAAAGCCACATGACACGATTATGATTGAAATCCCAATGACTCCCACACACACAAAAAACATGGCATGCTTGTCACACGAATGCAGGAATGTATAAAAGGTTATTTCCCTCTCGTTGAACATAATGGGAGGGTTGTGTAGCTGGTTAGCCTATTCGCTCATCAAACTTGAGCATAATTTATGCCAGGAGGATTCTTTGACTGGTCAAAATGTTTTCTAGGGTTTGCACGCTTCACACTCTCTCTCTCCAGTATATATATACACGCTGGAGCCTCAGCGCTTGTAGTTTCTCTCTTCACACTCTCTCGCCCTCTCCCGCTGGAGCCTCAGCGCTTGTAGTTGCTCTCTTCACACTCTCCCGCCCTCTCCAGATCTAAACAAGACTTTGTTGGCCTCTCTCTCCCCTCACTGCTGCTCAAAGAGCCGGCAGGATCCGTCCGCCGGGAAGGGAAGGAGGCTTAACGCTGTTGCCGTCGGCGAGGGACTACCGGCGCAGCTGTTCACTTTCCACCCAGCGGCGGCGCGGGAGGTCCTCCGACCCCTTCTTCTTCGCCGCCGTCCCATCGCCCACCGAACCACGCCCCAAGAACCTTAAGGTATAATTTACTTACTCCACATGCATTGCTCTAGCTGCATGTATACCATGAATCTAGGACGTGGTTCAGAGAGGAAAGGAGTGGGGGAAAGTAGTGGGAAAAGTTGTATATAGCATGAATCTAGGACATGGTTCAAAGAGGAAATGAAGGGGGAAAGTTGCATAGCATGAATCTAGGACGTGGTTCAAAGAGGAAAGGAATGGGGGAAAGTAGTGGGGAAAGTTGTATCGCATAAATCTAGGACGTGGTTCAAAGAGCAAAGGAAGGGGCAAAAGTACTAGTTCAAAAAGGAAAGGAAGGGACAAGGCCGTAGAGTTTGAGCAGGACTAGATTTGCTGTGCTCACATAGGGAAAGGTGTCTAAAGATAACAAAACTGGGACCAACACAAATATGCTCCTTGGTTGTTTGTTCTTTGTTGAAACAGACTGTGCATGACCACAGTACATCGGTAGATGCACATGGTGCTGGTGCATCCACTGTCCCATGCAACTCATTAGCTGTTGTTAATCTAAGGCCATGTTTGGTTAAAAACTCCCTAGTGCCTACCTGCATGGTTCCAGGGACTAAACATGGACTAGAGGTTATTAAATGACATGCTAAAAGACCATGTTACCCCTAGTAATGAACTAATAGAGACAAGGTGCGATGTGTGGCAGGGGCAACTGTTGGAAAAAGTCCCAAAAAGACTCCCTTGGGTTCTTCTTTATTTAGTCCCAAATGCCCACTTTTAGTCCCTAAAAGTCCCTCCTGTTTGGTTTACATGGGACTGACACGGAGTTTGTTTAGTCCCTACACCAAAATGTCCCTGTAAACAAACAACCTCTAATAATGCCGCTGGAAAATTGATGCAATGCCACAGTTAAAAAGCAAATTACATGTTTAACAAATTTTATTGTTAATATAATCTCTATGTTAATATTAATCAATGCCACCGTTTGAGAAATGCTACCGTCTTTCTTTCTTTCCCATTTAGATAAGCTGGATGCTTCTTTTTGTTGGCTTCTGTGCCATCCACTGTTATTGACCACTAATTGTTTCCTTTGCACCTCTATGTAAACAGGATTATCTACTTCACCTCGTTGCCATTGTGACCTTTTGTTGCACTGCACAAAACACTTTTGTTTTAAGAGTGTTTTGTGCAGTTCAACCAGAATGTCACACAGACAATGTTGCTTGATTGCTTGATCTTAGTGGAACTGCACAAGAGGAGATCTTACTTCCTATCTGTTAAGGCGAATTTGGTTCAGATCTTCTTCTTGTGAGTTGTTTGAATTCCGCATCATGAGAGGTCAGTACTAGCCTTCTTTCACATGATTCTGTAGTGTGCTTTCATATGTTGTGCTACTTGTACGATAATGTTGCTTGATTTTAGTGAACTGCACAAATGGAGACAAGACTTCCAATCTGTATGTGCACCGTAATATCCCATTGAGGTAAGATAAGGATATTTCACAACTGTTGGCCTGTATTTTTCCACTTTCATCAGAAAATTAAGTTTAGTACTATACTTGTGCTCCCTAATTGACATGCCAAATCTTACATTGAAGGCGAAGCTTGTCTGTTATTGAACCAAGTGATGAAGGGGAAGAACAAGCGGAAGAAAAACAAAAATCAACTCCTGGTGCGGTAATGAAGCACTGGAACTGTGATGACACAAGTAATGGCTGGAACGAGCAATTGTTTTGCCACTGATTTGATGCCACTCTTAATGTAATATGCAATTATCTCTACTTGTGCAAATAGGGATCTTCTTTGAAGATACCATATATTTTAGTGGAACTGCACAAGAAGATGTTGGAAACATTAAACTAATCGAGGAGTATATAGTAAGCATGGCCACCACCGTAGATAGCAACAGATGGTTCCGGAGAAGTGCTTCATCTGTATGCTCTACACAATAAGCCTCCTGACAAAGGTTGGTACTCGCCCACTGATTTCATCCATATGATTGAGCTTTGTCATCTCTATTGGTGTTGTGCTACTGTTTAGATACTGTCATGAAAAAGTGGTATTGTCCTTGAGAAGTGCTTCATCTGTACCGTTTTAAATATTTCCTTTCCTTTTTTCCGAGCAAACAGGGATGCTAGCATTTATTAGTCCTCTTGTCTTTGCACAACAGGATCATCTTCCTCTGAAGAAGAATATGGAGTACGTGAAGTGACTAGTTCCGATTATGCCAGGATGAAGAAGCCAGGTCTATCTTCTCATCAGAAGGAGCAGTTGAAGGATGGTTACATTACTCCCCACAAGACCAAACTAACTTCAGCTCAGAAGGACTGACAAATCTCCATTTTTTGCTGTGATGCGCGAGTACAATGTTGTTCTAGGGTTCTTTCTGGTGAGTTCCATTTTTCTAAAAGTGTGCTCTACATGGACCATGTATGTGCCTGTTGAAACTGTCAATTCATAGTACAGTTTGCTTTATACCTCTTTGTAGGCGGTCGCAGCCTCCGCCACCTTCATGCGGTACCGCCAACGCTCGAGGCGGCCCTTGCAGGCGGAGCGGTACAAGTCGAGTAGCGCCTCCTGCTCCGCCTGCTCCGCGGCGATCTGCTCCTCCGCCTGTAGGCGCTCCTGGAGGAGATGGTGGTTGTAGGCGGCGTCGGCCTGCGCCTCCTGGAACTGCTCCTCATGCATCTGCCTCACCCTGTCCATATATTGGGCACATGCCTCGCCGATGGTCATGGTGCAATGCACCGGCGAGGATGGCGCGGAGGAGGGGGTTGGCGCCGGATCATCGACTACCATGTTCTCCATTGGGACGTCGTCGTCCTCCGGCTGCCTGCCAGCCAGCCGGTCGGCAGCAATGGCTGCCATCTCCTTGTGGTTTGTCGTCTGCCCATCCCGAAGAGCGCTGGAGCGCAAGGAAGCCATGGTGGGCAGTAGTGGTGTGGACAGGAGAAAGGGAATAGATGAGGATGACTGCGGCTATGGCCGGAGTAGCAGTTTATATAGCAATGGTGGGCGGGCGGACGGACAGACGTGTGGTGCCGGAGTAGCCACCTTGGCAACCGCGTATCATTAATGTGGGCAACAGATGGATGGACGGACGACACTTGTGTTGTTTGAAGGCGGAGCAATCGCCTGCACCAGGAAGCGGGGCGGGCGGTGCTGACTGTTTCGGGCGGAAAGCACCCGCGGGCGAGGAGATGACTTTACTTGGAGAGGATGACAATGGGGACCCACCAGGTCCATAGCCTCACGTACGCAAGTGCCTCCTTATTATATATATAAAAAACTATAATTTATTTTGCTTCCTCCTGGTTTCCTGACATCACGGTCCCACAGCATTGTCAACCTATGTAGTACTCCTCCTTTCCGGTTTATAGGGCTTATCTCAAAATTTTAGTTTTTCCATTTTATAAGGCTCAATTTGGTTGTTCCCCATCACATGTTCAGACTTCAAGGTGCATTAAATCATTGCATGCAAGTATTAAGAGAAAACTGACCAATGCATGCATTGCAATTAATGCATTCGTAAACATAATTTTTTGAGGAAAACAAGAGCATTAATTGGGTGCTTTTTCAAACTACAAAAAATATTCCACCACTCATCATCTACCTTGGTTGGTGAGATTTTTGAATTGAGCCTTATAAACCGGAAAGGAGGGAGTAGTCAATAAACGAGAGAATTGCACAAGAAGCGGCCGACAGCTGGGACCAAGCAGCTCGAGCTGTATTTGTGTTTTTGAGGTGTGAGCACTGCAGAGTTTTTCGATGTTTAGCCCAGATATTAATTTTTCTCCTCTGAACAAGAACAAAAACATTACTGCAGGTATTAACTGGGTGGGCTATGGCCTGTCTAGCCTAGGCCAGATATCCAGCCCAAATATTAATTTTTTTTCAAGCTGAAAATGGCTAGCCGAGCTATACTTTTTTTAGGAATACCCAGGCAAGGTCAAGTTGTTATTCTCCGCCCTGCTGGGCTGCAAATCTTTCCTAGGAGGGATGTGTTAGGCTTAACAAGAAAATGTGCTTTAAGAAATAATAAATGGGATGTAATTATAAAAACTGGACAATAACTATAAAAAAATGCACCAAACACATGATTACTTTATAAAATATTATTTTTGGATATTGAAAATTTTAATTTCATTAATTGTTACGAGCGCAATGTTTCGTTGGATTTTGACGTAATATAAATTTATATTTAAATTGTATTTAATCTGACTAGAAATTTCAGGATAAAAATATTTCGGATCCCATCAAAATGTGGGAAATTTTTATTGAATTCTGTTTTGAACGGTTGGTTGAAATGGGCTGTACTTTTAACAAACTGTAAATGGGCTGTAGTAAATTCCATTAGAATTCAAAAATGGGCTACACATTCTTACAAATATCAAATGGGCTATAAGTTCTCTGCCACACACTTCTGGCCTTACTAAGTTGACGTGTCCCCTCAAAAAACATAGTTGACGCGTATGCAAGGCTTTGTCAACTTATAGTCAACACACGGTTCTAGCAGCAGTGGCCGTTGGATGTCCATCCAACGGATGCCGTGCTTCTTCTTCAATCTTGGATATTCTAGCTTCACCCGCCCAAAAAATGATTCCTCCCCCTGACATCTGGGGTGCACCGTTTCGGAAGCTGACCTATGGGCCTACTAAGTTAACGTACCAAGGGCTTTGTCAACTTAGTCAATATAAGCGATTCTAGCTGCAGTGACCGTATGATGTCCATCCAACGGCCGTCGTGCTTCTTCGACCTCTAGTCTTCTTGCTCCAGCCACCCAAAGCAGCGCCGGTCGTGCCGCCTGCTCCTGCCTCCCGTGGCCAGCTGTGCTGCCGCGGAGGCCTCACCGCCCCTACTACTCCCACCGCTGGCCAGGCCATCCCTCCACTCACCCACACCCCCTGTTATTCTGTGGCGATGACAGCGCAGCCGAACCAGTGAACCCTCATACTCCTCTCCACGTGTGCATCCACTGCCGCGTCTTCCCCGGCTCCGCGTCGTCCCCTTCCTAGGCCTCGCCATCGTCCACCGCCCTGGTGCTCTCGGCGCGGCGTGATCAACGTGGTCAAGGAACGACTTCCATCAGACGTGGACTGTACGTGGAGAGGCTGACAGCTGGGTCCACGGCAGCCGCAAGGAAGTGCCTCCTTATTACGCGCAAAATAATTATTCCTCCACCTGACACCAGGGACCCACCGGACGGGCCACCGTATTTTGCGAAAAAATGATTCGCCCCCTGACTGCTGGGACCCACGAGCTACATCTTTGCACGCAAGGAAGTGCGTCCGAAAAAATGATTCGCCCCCTGACTGCTGGGACCCACCAGCTACATCTTCGCACGCAAGGAAGTGCCTGACAGTCGGAACCGACCTGGTGGAAGCATACGTAGCGTTGTCATTCTGGTCACGAACGTGTACGTACATATATACTGGTGGATGTAGAGGCGCGCACGTTTCGTAGTAGAGGCGCGCACGTGTCGTAGTAGAGGCGCGTACATGTCATAGTAGAGGCACGCACGTAGCATGTACTCGTACGTACAACGGCCAGGTTGAAGAAAGAAAATACGGCCACGTATGTGTACATACGGGGGGGTCTCGAACGCCTACTCGCGCATACGTACGGGCAGGGCTCGTGTACATGGCTGGGTCGGAACGGAGAAACAACGTCGTCGTCGTGTTCATGGGGAGGCAACGGAATGCGTCGTGTTCATGGGGAGGCAACAAAATGCGCCGTGTTCATCGGGAGGCAACAGAACGCGTGGGAGCCAACCGGCTGGGTCGGAACGGAATGCGTGGTCGTGTTCATCAGGAGGGCTTGGACGGGACAGGCGATGGAAATGAGGCCTGGCGTACCGCAGAACGGAGGAAACGGCCTTGTGTTTGACCGGCCACGTTCGAAACGGGATCCTGTTCATCGGGAGGGGTCTGGTGTACCGCAAAATGGACGAAACAGACCTCCTACGGTCGAAACGGGGGTCCTGTTGATCGCGAGGGGTGTGGCGTACCGCAAAACGGAGGAAACGGACCTCCTACGGTCGAAACTGGGGTCCTGTTGATTGGGTGGGGTGTGGCGTACCGCAAAACGGAGGAAACAGACTTGTGTTGGAGCGCTACGGTCGAAACGGGGGTCCTGTTGATCGGGAGGGGTGTGGCGTACTGCAAAACGGGACTCCATGGGATATTGTTCATCTCCACCGTCGACCTCCTCCAGCCTCCACGGGCTACCGTCGACCTCCTCCTGCCTCCACGGGCTCCTGTTCATCCAGCCTCCACCGCGCGCTACTCCACCAGCTACTGTTCAACCACCCCTCCACGGGCACCCCTCCACCGTCTACTGTTCACCCAGCCCTCCACACCACGGGGTCCTGTTCAACCACCCCTCCATGGGCACCCCTCCACCGTCTACTGTTCATCCAGCCCTCCACCACACCACGGGTTCCTGTTCATCCA